>NW_027397083.1:19923152-19924623 GCF_003265705.2 Callorhinus ursinus | reverse complement strand
TCCATACAAATTTTAGGATTATTTGTTCAATATCTTTGAAAAAAGTGGATGGTATTTTGACGGGGATTGCATTGAATGTGTAGATTGCTCTAGGTAGCATTGACATCTTCACAATGTTTGTTCTTCCAATCCATGAGCATGGAACGTTTTTCCATTTCTTTGTGTCTTCTTCAAATTCTTTCCTGAGTATTTTATAGTTTTCTGAGTACAGATCCTTTGCCTCTGGTTAAATTTATTCCTAGGTATCTTATGGTTTTGGGTGCAATTGTAAATGGGATCGACTCCTTGATTTCTCTCTCTTCTGTCTTGTTGCTGGTGTATAGGAATGCCACTGATTTCTGTGCATTGATTTTATACCCTGCTACTTGACTGGATTCCTGTGTGAGTTCTAGCAGTTTTGGGGTGGAGTCTTTTGGGTTTTCCACATACAGTATCATATCATCTGCAAAGAGTGAGAGTTTGACTTCCTCTTTGCCGATTTGGATGCCTTGGATTTCTTTTTGTTGTCTGATTGCTGTGGCTAGGACTTCTAATACTATGTTGAATAGCAGTGGTGAGAGTGGACATCCCTGCCGCGTTCCTGATCTTAGGGGAAAAGCTCTCAGCTTTTCCCCATTGAGAATGATACTCGCTGTGGGTTTTTCATAGATGGTTTTTATGATATTGAGGTATGTACCCTCTATCCCTATACTCTGAAGAGTTTTGATCAAGAAAGGATGCTGTACTTTGTCAAATGTTTTTCTGCATCTATTGAGAGGATCATATGATTCCTGTTCTTTCTTTTGTTAATGTATTGTATCTCGTTGATTGATTTGCGGATGTTGAACCAGCCTTGAAGCCCAGGGATAAATCCCACTTGGTCATGGTGAATAATCCTTTTAATGTACTGTTGGATCCTATTGGCTAGTATTTTGGTGAGAATTTTTGCATCCATGTTCATCAAGGATATTAGTCTGTAATGCTCTTTTTTGATGGGGTCTTTGTCTGGTTTGGGGATCAAGGTAATGGTGGCCTCATAAAATGAGTTTGGAAGTTTCCCTTCCATTTCTATTTTTTGGAACAGTTTCAGGAGAATAGGTATTAATTCTTCTTGAAATGTCTGATAGAATTCCCCTGGGAAGCCATCTGGCCCTGGGCTTTTGTTTCTTGGGAGATTTTTGATGACTGCTTCAATTTCCTTAGTGGTTATAGGTCTGTTCCGGTTTTCTGTTTCTTCCTGGTTCAATTTTGGTAGTTGATACATCTCTAGGAATGCACCCATTTCTTCCAGGTTATCTAATTTGCTGGCATAGAGTTGCTCATAATATGTTCTTATAATTGTTTGTATTTCTTTGGTGTTGGTTGTGATCTCTCCTCTTTCATTCATGATTTTGTTGATTTGGGTCATTTCTCTTTTCTTTTTGATCAGTCTGGCCAGGGGTTTATCAATCTTGTTAATTCTTTCAAAGAACCAGCTCCTAGTTTCGTTGAT
>NW_027397083.1:19780005-19913152 GCF_003265705.2 Callorhinus ursinus | reverse complement strand
GTCTTTCTGTGACCCTGAGGGTCCTGAGACCACACTGTCCCGCGAGGGTTCCACCCCCCGCTTAGCTACTGGAGCGACGTCCCTCAGCGGAGCCGACTTCTAGAAGTTCCGATTTTGTGCTCCGCGGCTCTATCACTTGCCAGAACCCCCTCCCCCACTGTCTATCCTCTTGAATATCGCCTCAGATTCACTTCTCCACACGTCCTACCTTCCAGAAAGTGGTCGCTTTTCTGTTCAGAGAGTTGTTGCTACTCTCCTCTTCGTTCTCCTGTTGAGTTCGTAGGTGTTCAGAATGGTTTGATCCCCATTCAGCTGAATTCCTGAGACCAGACGAAATCCAGGTCTCCTACTCCTCTGCCATCTTGCTCCGCCCCCCTCCATCCCTTCACTTTTAATATGTATGTGTCTTTAGGTCTGATATATGTCTCTTGTAGGCAGCATATAGGTGGGTCTTGTTTTTGTTTTTTTTCTTTTTTTTTAAATTTTATTATGTTATGTTAGTTACCATACAATACATCATTAGTTTCTGATGTGGTGATCCATGATCCATTGTTTTTGTATAACACCCAGTGCTCTATGTGGTATGTGCCCTCCTTAATACCCATCGCCGGGCTAACCCATCCCCCCTCCCTCTCCCCTCTCAAACCCTGTTTGTTTCTCAGAGTCCATAGTCTCTCATGGTTCATCTCTCCCTCCGATTCCCCCCCCTTCATCTTTCCCTTCCTTCTCCTAACGTCCTCCATGCTGTTCCTTATGTTCCACAAATAAGTGAAACCATATGATAACTGACTTTCTCTGCTTGACTTATTTCACTTAGCATAATCTCCTCCAGTCTCATCCATGTTGCTGTAAAAGTTGGGTATTCATCCTTTCTGATGGCTGAGTAATATTCCATTGTATATATGGATTACATCTTCTTTAGCCATTCCTCTGTTGAAGGGCATCTCGGCTCTTTCCACAGTTTGGCTATTGTGGACATTGCTGCTATGAACATTGGGGTGCATATGGCCCTCCTTTTCACTACATCTGTGTCTTTGGGGTAAATACCCAGGAGTGCAATTGCTGGGTCATAGGGTAGCTCTATTTTTAAATTTTTGAGGAACCTCCACACTGTTTTCCAAAGTGGCTGTACCAACTTGCATTCCCACCAACAGTGTAAGAGGGTTCGCCTTTCTCCACAACCTCTCCAACATTTGTTGTTTCTTTCCCTGTCCATTTTTGCCATTCTAACTGGTGTAAGGTGGTATTTCAATGTGGTTTTGATTTGAATTTCCCTGATGGCTAATGATGATGAACATTTTTTCATGTGTCTGTTAGCCATTTGTATGTCTTCTTCAGAGAAGTGTCTTTTCATATCTTCTGCCCATTTTTTGACTTGATTATTTGTTTTCTCGGTGTTGAGTTTGAGAAGTTCTTTATAGATCTTGGATACCAGCCCTTTATCTGTAGTGTCATTTGCAAATATCTTCTCTCATTCTGTGGGTTGCCTCTTTGTTTTGTTGACTGTTTCCTTTGCTGTGCAGAAGCTTTTTATCTTGATGAAGTCCTAAAAGTTCATTTTTGCTTTTGTTTCACTTGCCTTTGGAGACGTATCTTGAAAGAAGTTGCTGTGGCCAATGTCAAAGAGTTTACTGCCTATGTTCTCCTCTAGAATTTTGATGGATTCCTGTCTCACATTGAGGCCTTTTGGTCTTGTTTTTTATCCATTCTGTTACCTCATGTCTTTTGATTGGAACATTTGGTCCGTTTATATTCAAAGTAATTATCGATAGGTATTCTTATTGCCATTTTCTTGTTTTATGGTTGTTTTTATACTTCTTCTCTGTTCTTCTCTTGTTCTCTACTCTCACAGTTTACAGGCCTTCTTTAGTTATATCCATGGATTTTTCTTTATTCTTTAGTGATATCCATGGATTTCTTTTTTTTTTTTTTTTGCATATCTATTACCAGTTTTTTTGTTTTTTGGTTACCATTAGACTTATATATAACATCTGGTTCATATCAGTCTATATTAAGTTGATAGTCACTTAAGTTTGAACCCATTCTAAAGGCACTAAATTTTTATTCCTCTTCCTCTTACATATTAGGTATATGTTGTCATATTTTGTATCTTTTTATTTTGTGAATCACTGCACTGAATTTTATAGATATATTTAATTTTACTACTTTTTTTGCTTCTTACTTTTCTTACTCCTGCTTATGGTATTTCCTTTCCTCTCAAGTCTCCTTTTTTTCTTGTAGGGCTGGTTTAGTGTATCATAAATTCCTTTTACTTCTGGTTTTCTGGAAAACTTTCTATCTCTCCTTGTATTCTGAGTGATGGCCCTGATGAATAGAGTTTTCTTCGTCGTGGGTCGTTTTTTTCTTTAACATTTTGAATATATCATGCCACTCTCTTCTGGCCTGCAAAGTTTGTGCTGAAAAATTAGCTAATAGCTTTATGGGGTTTCCCTTATATTTAACTTAAAATTCTTTCTTATCACTACGTTTTTCCATTTTAATTACAGCATATCTCAGTGTAGACCTCCTTGGGTTGATTTTGTTTGGTGTTCTCTGTACCTCCTCGATCTGGTTTTCTGTTTCCTTCCCCAGATTTGGGAAGTTTTCAGCTTTTTTTTTCCAGATAAACTTTCTGCCCCCTCTTCTCTCTCCTTTTGAGAGCCCTGTAATGAGAATGTTATTATGCTTGTTGGTGTTACTGAGTCCGTTAGTCTGTTTTCAATTTTTTATTTTTTTCTCTCCTGTTCAACTTGAATACTCTGTCCTCTAGGTGGCTGATCCATTCTTCTGCTTCCACTAATCCAGTATTTTTTCTCTCTAGTGCATTTTTAGTTTTAGTTATTGAGTTCTCCATCTCTGAGTGGTTCTTTTTTATATTTTCTATCTCTTTGTTTAAGGGTCTCACTGAGATCCTCCACTTTTTTTTCTCAAATGCAGTGAGTATCTTTATGACCATTACTTTAAATTTGTTATTAGTCATATTACTTATCTCCATTTTGTTTAGCTCCTTCACTGTGATTTTTGTCCTGTTCTTTCATTTAGGACATATTCCTCTGTGTTCTGATTTGATCTGTCTGTTTCTGTGTGTTGAGAGTCATCTACATTTCCAGCTCTTGGGAGTAGTGGCCTTATGCAGAGAAGGCTCTGTAGTGCCCTGCAATACAATGTCTCTTAATTACCAGAAACTGGTGCTTCAGGAGTGTCTCCTATGTGTGTTGCATGTACCCTATGGTTGTGGCTGATCCACTTTTTGCCTTCAGTCCAGTCATCTGCAAGGGCTGTCTTTGCCCTTATGGATGGGGTTTGATCCTTATGTTGTTAGTGGGCTAGTTCAGGGCCACGTTTGCCAGAGATCAGTAACACCAAATGCGGGGTGATTTCCCTGTGTTGTCCCCTGAGAAGCTTTTGTTTACGGGTAGGGCCTATAGTCAGAACAGATGTGTGCCCCCAGTCCACTGCTGAGGCTGCAGTTGGACTGGTGTGTGTTACTATCTTTTTCTCTCCACAGGGTGGGAGTAATTTTGGAGTGGTGCTGCCCCTGCTGGGCCCGCTTGCATACTGCCAGGCTTGTGACACCACTTTGGATGGGCTCTGGCCAGAGGTGAATCAAGGCAGCAGGTCTGCAGGAGAATTTGTGGTGGGGCATGGGGTTTTAGCAAGATTTGTGCAGATCTGCTGAGGGAGGGGACCTATAGGGGTCTGGGAAAATTCCTGCCAGGTTGCAGGTTGGAGGGAGTGGATCCATAGAAGCACACAGGCTGGGGTGTGTTGTTAGCAAGCGAGGTGGAGAGTGTTACACTTTGCTGGTTCCTGCAAGTGAGGGATATCTATGCTGAGGGGCAGAGAAGGGATGGTACCTGCCAGCTCTTTTGTTCTTGGAGAAGTCTGTCAAAGATCCCTGCTCCTCCAGCACATGCTCCAAGATTAGTAAATAAATCTCACTGTATATCTCAGGCATTTTTCAAACTGCTGCATCTCTGCTGTATCTTAGTGGGGCTGTTTGTTTTGTGCTGTCTTCTGGCTCTCCCAGAGCTAAGCCTGTTGACTTTTAAATTTCCAGGTGTTAAGCCCCATTGATTATTAGTCCCCTCTGGTTTTCAAAGCTAAATGATATGGGGATGCATCTTCTCCATCCTGGTCCCCTGTGTCTGGGGTGCCTGGCATGCACATCTGCTCCTCTCCCCTCTCTGCACCTACACATTCCTCCTCCCTGTTGCAGACAGTTGCATGGTTCCTTTAGGTTCAGATTTGTTTTCTGCCTTTCCTACCCTCTTCAATATGGCCTCTTCTCCACATTTATCTGTGGAGAGTCTGTTCTGTCAGTCTTTGGGTGGTTTTTTGTGTTACTTACACTGATGTGGGTATTAACTAGTTGTATCTATGGGCCAACATGAGTTTAAGATCAGATATTATTTTTTTTGAAGTCTTGCTGAGTTCAACTGTGTTTGACATTTTATGTTTTATTTGTAGGTGATTAAATCAAATCAATATTACCAAACATCTTAGTTAATGAAATTAATATTATTACTCTATGAATAATATTAATTCAGTAGCCAGATATAATGCTACATATATCATATGCTCATGAATTAATGTTTTAATAAATGAGGAGTTGCATTGTAAACTGTATTCAGATTTTTAGATAAGAACATGTAGATGGGTAGATTTCTCGTGTCAACTATTTTAAGGACTTGTGTGTCATACTCAGAAATTTTCCTAAAATTCACAAATTAGGGGTTATTAATAATCTTTATTATAAACTGAGTCCAGGTTTGGTATAAGTAAAAATATATAATACTTCATTCATTCATTTATTTATTCATCCCAATGTGTACTTTATACTGTAGCCAAGAATATATTTTATTCTGGGCAGTGTTTAATACTTCCGGAATCCTGCATTGGTGTCCTGCTCAAATGCAGTTGTCCAATTCCAACAGGATCAGTTTCACAGCATGGGTCAAATAAGCTCCCAGCTGCATAATATAATGGTATATTTGAAAGTCATTTTATTAAAAACAAAACAAAATGTGTTCAAATAAAGCAGAAGCAATTCCTTGTATACCTCTAGGATTTATAAAGCATCAACTGCAGGCTGTGTTATTGCTTTATATATGTATTTTGATAACTTTATAGATATAATTGTACTGTAAAAAGCTGTGTAGTCAAATGATCAATCAGATTAAGTCAGAATTAAATTCTTAATGCACAAGAGTGGTGACATTTGGGGAATAGTGAAGGAAGCAGATGTGAACAACAACAACAACAAAAACTTAGGACACATAGTTCTAATAAAGCTGTTTGGAGAGAAAGCTGTATACACCTGCACACACTTGACACATATTCAGAAAAAAATATATTTGTGATCCAGAACATCTAGTTTTTATAAGATGAACTGAGAGATATATAGATTTGTAAGTATAGTGCTTTTATTTTTTTAATTGAAAAAGAAGCCTAAATATTTTTCTTATAGTTCTACCATTTTAAACCACAAGACTGGCTTTCCACCATTATAATTACCCCATTTTCATGTTATTCCTCTTTACTTTTTATCTCTAAGACTTGCTCCACATCTGAATGTAACAGCTCAGACCAAGGCTTTGGAAACTTCCCACAGAAACAGTATCATCTATTCCCATCCTCCCTGGGTAATATGACAGGTTTATCCTTCACTACATCCACTATTATTTTTCAGTTCTCATTATTATACATTTAATTCTATCTTACCCATTTATTTCTAGTTCTTTACAATTTCTCTTCCCAGTTACAAACTATCATCTTCCTTTTATTATGATTTTTCCCCTCATCATCTTCTATTATCTTTTATTTTAGTACTTGGCGCTCCCTCTTTGATGTCTTTTAGTTTGAACTTCAGGTAATTTGACCCCTTTTGTTATTTCTTTGACTTATCATAGATCTATTATCTATTCTTTTTTTCCATCTTTCATCTCTTTTCTATATATTGAAATTCATACAATTGTATGGTTTAGCTGCAGTGGGCAGGGTGATGAGCTGTGGAGAGCTGTCAGAAGGTGAACAAACAGGCTTTTATGATAAAAGGTAGAAGTAGAGCACACATGAGGGAAAAAAAAAATCTATTATAGGATTTAGAGAATTGAATGTGCCTGACATGATTCCAAAAAAAGGAGGAAAAAAATACATTGAGTAGGTAATGACATCATGACATTGTGTTTCCCAAGAGGAAAGCACTATTTATCTCATCAAAGCTTAGTGAACTTGAATGCTAAATCACATAAAGCATGTGTTTCAAAATAGTTTATAGAAGGTTAAATCAGAAAATCAACACTTGAAGTCTGTATGCTTAGGCCAGAATAACTAGTTATTGGAAATAGCACTGACCTGGGAGGCAGATTTTACCACTTGTTTAACCTTTTTCTCTTAACTTTTATATTTTTCCTCTATAAAATGGAATTAATAGACTTTATTGTAATAATTATAGATCCCAGATTCATGGATTCTTGTCATATGTGGCAAAGTCTGAAAGAAAGGTTAAAAACTTACTATTCATATGTTCTTGAATTTAGGGAGATTCAGATGCAAATCTGGTACTCCTCACAGCTATCCTCAACTGCCTCAATTTTTTATGTTAAAAAAAAAAGACTTGACTATACACACTTATGCATTTAACCAAAACTCATGGGATATAAAATGAAAAATTATTTTGGAAAAAATAACACCTATTAAGAATCTAAATGTATACTTTCCTTGGCTCAGTAATTCTGCTTATAGAAATATATACAGAGAAAAACCCAAAATATGAGGGAACATTTTTAACACAAAGATGTTCAATGCAGTGTTTCCTTAAAATAAGGACATTTTTTGAAGTAACTATCCAGTAGAAGATGGTTAAATAAATTGATATAAACACATATGATTGCCATGAAGCATGTTTAAGAAGAGTTTTACCATAAAAAATAGTTTACTGTATTTTTAAGTAGAAATCAAGTTTCAACATTATGTAAATAATGGATCTTAGATTTTATTTATTTGACAGAGACACAGCAAGAGAGGGAACACAAATAGGGGGAGTGGGAGAGGGAGAGGGAGAAGCAGGCTTCTGGCCAAGCAGAGATCCCGATGGGGCGCTCTATCCCAGAACCCTGGGATCATGACCTGAGCCAAAGGCAGTCGCTTAACCAACCGAGCCCTGCAAATAATGGATCTTAACTGTTAAAATGCTTAGGGAAAAAAAATGGAAAAATATGAATAGAAATATTTGTTTTGAAGATCTGGATTGTTTCTATTTGTGTTCCATAAATTTTCTATTATAAAATTATTAATTTTTAATGGAGTAAAGAGTAGCATATTCTTTTGATAAATCTAGTACTAACTTGTTAGCAAATTCCCTGTATTCTTTCTTTGTGACAGAGTTTTATTTCTGAGAACTAAATGATATGCCATAAGGGATGTTGGGAGCTATAAATATGAAATCCAAACTAAACCAAACCAAATCTCAAAAAAGTTGTACTTCACCTATTTAAGGAATTATACTTATTGTCCTGACTTTATTTTGTAGCATCTTATCGCTTATTGCATGTTATAAGGAACAGTGAAGTGGTTGGCTTTTAGTTATCTGGAATTTTATTTCCTCATTATGTGCCTGCTCTGGAGCCTGAAATTTAGCAGCCAGCTCTTGGATTTTTCCCTTTTATTTTTCATGATATTTTGCTATCCGCACTTCTCAGCTAAGCAAATTGTTTATTTACTGAAGCACTTTTGTAGGTAGAAGGTTGTCTTTCTTGGACCTGTTCCCTACCTGTTGTCTACCCAGATTGAATGATTCTGGATGTTTCTTGTTTGTAATGTCCTTTCCTGAAAAACAAATCATTAAATTCAGTGATCGGAGAAAAACCAGTTGGAGGATGAGAGAGGAAGGAGAAAGACTGCATTACTATTATTCCGAATGACATGGTAACACAGAAAATGAAATTTCAGGAGTTTTTGTTTTTGTTGTTGTTCTTAATTACTTGATACTAATGAAAGTTATTGTTACCTTTACAACCTTCTAAGGTACTGAGCATCTATGTAGGTAGGGAACAAAGGAATTACTTGCCCCTCTTGCACTCTGCCATAGGGTCAGGGAAAATTAAGTCATGTTAAGTATAGCTCACATTCTCCATGCTTTTTGTAACTGGTTCTCGAATGATATAATTTTTTTGTCACATCATTTTCTCAGGTCATTATTTTTCTTTTCTTAAATGGTATAACAAGTAGAAAGAAGCAACTACATTAGAAGAAGGAGAGGTTTTCATAAGAGCAAAGTAGAAAGCACAAATTAATTGACATGATATTAGAAGCATTCCTATCTCTTCTTCATTGTATTAAAAAATCCCTTGGAGGAGTTTCCTCATCCCGTTTTTGTTTTTAGCTCCCTGAATTCTGGGAATGGGGGAATTCACAGGATAGTAGAAACAGCTAGGATTTTCTTATCACCCTACTATGAATTTGAATATTCTACAGAGTTGTGAGATGTTAGTCGAGACACGACACCTTCTCAGCTGACATCTACTCATGTGAAGTGAAGGTGCTATCACAGGTTGTGGAGAACCTTGCTGCTGAGTGTAGTCTGAGGATCACAAGCACTACATAGGAGCTTATTAAGAAAAGCGGTGAGTGCACAGGCCACCTTCACCCCAACTCATGTTATCTCATATTCCTCAGGCCTTCTGAATCCTAATCCGCATTGTATCCAGGTTCTCTGGGTGGTTTGAGATGCACAATATAATTTAAGATGCATTGGTGGAGTCCTAACACCATGTCTTGGCTCATGGCAGATACTCAAAAACTAACCACTCCTGTTCTCCTTGAATTTAACACTCCTTTACTCTTACTTCAAAACAGACAGGCCCTATTTTTAAGACTACATTCAAAATCTAGATGACCATCCTTTAACAACCTTGGTCATTGTGGATTTTTCACAGGGTTTATGTTCCATTTTTTCTGTGCAGTTGGACACTTTAACCTAGCATCAAACCTAAAATATGCTCTGTTGGTAAAGTTTTATGAATCATTATCTAATCCAAATGCTTAGCTTTTGGAGGTATTTATAACACATTATATTCCAATCTAAACACTGGAAGCTAAAGATAACATATTTATGCTAAAATCACAATTAAATATTTGAAAAGTAAGTTGAAAAATGATGTTTTTGGGTAAATTCCAAATTTTTGCAAAATCTGGAATGTTCAAGGGCTTTGGAATCACATTTCAATCCTGTCTTTTACCCTCTCTAGCCAGTAACTTGTTACCATTTAAAGAAAAAAAGTAACAGAAATAATATTAATTAGCTAATCCACAGTCAGTGAGAATAGTTGTATTTGTCTCTCTGTTATGTTTAGATGGACTGGTGTCTGCATGGACCCACAAACAAATATACAAAAAGTCCTTCAATACATAAAAAATTCAATAATCGATCATTCTTCACCTCTCATTATGAAATTTAGGAAAATGTTTGAATTGTTGAATAAATAAATGGGGAAGATTATTATTTCCAAGTGTATGCAGTAATTCAAATAAATCATTAACAAAGTGTTCCCAAGTAGAGATCCTCAGAGAGTAGCTTTAATGAAAACTGAAAATACCTCTGTAATTAGCAAATCATGCATTAAAAATTTATTTTCTTAAACAGTTTAAATATGCTTTCTGCCAAGCTTGTTTCATCTTTGTGATAGGAGGATGCTTTCTCACCTGGTTACTACTGGTGACATTCTATCATCTCCCTCTTCTACCAGCTCACTGTGCAGCAGTATCATCCACACTGAAAGATATTGGTAGATACTGAAATCCCCACACAAAAAAGATAAGCCTATATCCAAGTTGTACGGACCTCAGCCATCTTTTTTTTCCCTTCTCCTTTAAGGTGCCCCACTAAATTAGAAAAGTTTCAAGTGCAAACTTTAAGACAAGAAAGATTTTCTCACATTCCAAATTAATACATCACAAATTGACAAACTTGTAAGTTAGAAAACTTGGCAGTCACTTTCTTCACCAAGGAATTACAAATATAATTATATAGTATAGACCCTTGAGCATTTCTTTCCTTGGCAAAAAATGTGAGTTGAGTCAGGTGGTACAGATTCTAGCTCTGGCCCCCCGAGTCTTATCGACTTGAGTGGGGCACTTAGGCACTTTCAACCTGTATTCCAGAGAGCAGGGACTCTGTCCTGTTCATTGCATCTCAGTGGCTAGGAGGGTAACTATCCTAAGTATTTGTTGACTAAACAAATCTATAAAACCTGCTCTGTCCGTTTCTCTACAAGGAGAGCTGAGAGCAAAGCTTCCCAGCTGGAGTGGCCTGTCCCACTGCTAGCCCCAATTGATTATAGGTCTCCTGAAAGTTTCCCCTTAGCTCTGGGGACCAGTAGGGCAGAGCCTGGGGCAGCTGCAAGCCTGGGGGTAATCTCTTAGTGACTTCTTCCATTAGTTTAGTGGTTACACTGATTAAGTTACTATCCTTTTTCATGTGTGCCATGGCATGAAAAACACTGGAAAACCCTTCTTTAGAGCAAGAATGATAAGCATTATCATAAGATATGCTTATCTATAAGATAAAATGTCTACAGGGACCAGACTGGCAATTTGAGTGAATTGAGCCTGCTATCAGCCTGCATCAGAAATGACTGTAGAGTGTAGAAAAATGAATATCTTCATGGAATTAGTGTGTATTTGTGATTTGAGTTGCACAAATATTCACCTTAAAAACTTAAAGAATTAGAATGCCATACTTTTCTGCCTATTGATTTTTTTTATCTCTTGATCCTTTACCCTTTTGAGCCTTTTTGCCATGCTCACTTCACCTTTTCTGTTACCATTTAGTTCATTTCTCTCACTTGAT
Organism: Callorhinus ursinus; assembly: GCF_003265705.2. Taxonomy (NCBI): domain Eukaryota; kingdom Metazoa; phylum Chordata; class Mammalia; order Carnivora; family Otariidae; genus Callorhinus; species Callorhinus ursinus. The sequence goes on along the minus strand of NW_027397083.1, from coordinate 19,902,300 downwards.
TTTCAAGCTTGCAGATGTAAATGCCCACTCAGATTTGTGTCATAATTTTGCAGATGTAAATGCCCACTCAGATTTGTGTCATAATTTTTTTTAAAGATTTTATGTATTTATTTGAGAGAGAGAATGAGATAGATAGAGAGAGAGAGAGCATGAGGGGGGGAGGGTCCAAGGGAGAAGCAGACTCCCTGCTGAGCAGGGAGTGGGATGCGGGACTCGATCCAGGGACTTTGGGATCATGACCTGAGCAGAAGGCAGTCGCTTAACCAACTGAGCCACCCAGCGCCCTTGTGTCATAATTTTTATTTTGTAGCTTCATATGTGTTTTTAGTTCATGGTAACATCTTTTCTCTCATCTTCTATGAAAGTATCTGTAAAGCACCAAACATTATACTAAAGTCTAGGGGAAAAGATTAATATGATATCATCTATGTCTTAAAAAGTCCACATTCTAATAGAAGGAGACCTTATAGTACACCTATAATTAAAAGAATAATTAACTTTTATTTAGCACTAACTGTGTACTAGGAATTATTCCAAGCAATTTTGCATTTATTATCTCATTTGATCCTCAGGAAATATATGTTTAGTCCCTATATGCTCATCTAAATTTTCTGAAATATACCATAGGGATGCTAAACTTTTAAGACAGTAAATTCCAAGATGCTGAATAGTCTTGATACATTTTCATGATAGTTTCTTACTATATGCACTCAGCCACCTTTCCCCTCCCAGTCTCTTTTACATTTCAAACCCACAGGTACTTAAATACCCATGACCTGTGCATATCTAAGGGTTTATTGTGGTTTGGGTATGGCATGATTCCATATTTCCAATATTTCAGAGAATCTCAGGATATACATATGTGTGTGCATGTATATATATACACATAAACTCTAATTTATTAAGAGCTACCTATGAACAAGGAATTCTTTGTAGGCTGTTGCCACTACTAACAATAGTCCTGCAAGATAAGAATAATAATTTCCATTTCAAAAGAAGGCTAAGAAGGAAAAAAGCAATTTGTCCAAGGTCACATAGAGTGCCAAAAGTTAGATTCATACTCACTCGTGACTTTAAAATTTAGGTTTTTGGGGGCACCTGGGTGGCTCATTCAGTTAAGCGTCTCCCTTCGGCTCAGGTCATGATCTCAGGGTCCTGGGATTGAACCCTGCCTTGGGCTCCTTGCTCAGCAGGGAGCCTGCTTCTCCCTCTGCCTCTGCCTCTCCCCCTGCTTGTGCTCTCTCTCTCTCAAATGAATGAATAAAAAAATTCTTAAAAAGATAATAAAATCTAGGCTTTTGGCCATCGTTCCTCTCTCACTTAAATAATTTAGTCCAGCGGTTCATCTGATACTCAAAACCCATCTGTAACTTCCCCAGCAAATGGTATATAAAACCTTTTATGCCTTCAAAATGGAAGTGACAAGATTCCTATTTCATCCAGAGACATGTTGTACTGCTTTGAGTTTTGAAAATTAAAATATTATAAAGTTGAAATCTTTTTAAAAGGTATATCTTTTTTCTCAGTTAAGATGGTTCAAATTCTATCCCTTGAATCATGGACTTACTCACTTTTCTCTTTCCTAGCAATCCTCTTGTCTTCTCTGAGCTTTGCTTTTTCAGAATATCTGTCTCTGGTTCTTCATCTGGTCTTCATAGTGCAGGCTTTCAGTTCTCAGCCTTTTCCCGATTACTCTCTGAACATGTTTAAAGTTAACGTATTGAGTATGATGTGTTCAGACAGTTCTTCCATTCTCTGTTTTCTAGTAATGAATTCTATATTCCACACTCTGCAGCCACTGGTGATAGGAATGATCATATGACAAAATCATGACCAACCATATTTCCCCATCTCCATGACAACAGTGAATGGAACAAGGGTTTTCATATGACTACAGCAGGGCAAGTTAGAATTCTCCTCAGGGATTGATATATGGGTGTTGGGCCAAAAGAACTTACTCTTTCAGATGAACAGCTAACCTAAGCCTCTTGGTCATTGCCTCCTTGTCAGTGGTGAAGGCCTTTATGAAATAGGAGAGCATGAGACCAATGTGCAAAATGAAGCAGTGATAAGCAGAGATGAGAGACTGAAAGCCCAGAGATCTGATGGCTCTGGGGACCTATTTTCCATTCCTGAAGTCTAGGTTTTAGCAGTTCTTTCTTCAGGACTGTAGGTTACCTGAGAATTCTGCTCAGCTATATAAGCCAAAAGATCCCTTTTTTGCATAAAGAGTTACTGTCATTAACAAAGGGAAAGAATCCTGATAGATGGGTCCCATAATAAGATACAGAGTTTGGAACTGAAAATACTGAAAAAGCAAGCAGGCCACCTCCCTTTCTTCAGATAGTTTTATCCTGCAATATGACCCGAAAATCTGTTGATTTTCTTCGCTGCCATGCCAACACTACTGACTCCCCGGGCATTTAACGAATAAAATATCTGTGAATTTTATATTTAATCTGACATACTAATAAGTTTATTGATTCTATAATCTAACATATTTATTCTTTCTCTAGCTTCATGTAATTTGCAAATTTGAGATTAAACTTCCTTTCTATATATACATAAGACTTGGTGACCTTGGGCAAATCTTTCAATTTCGGTGATGTAAAGTTTGAAGAGTATCTATCCAGTTGGTCATTGTGAAGATAAAATTCATGTCAAGGGATTAGCACAATGCTTACACACAGTAGGTGCTCAAATGTGGCAGCTATTTTTAAAAAGAAGAGACAACTCAAAAAAACAATAGAAAACTGTGCCCTAAGATTTAATCCATTAATTAAGATCTTTGATATGGTTGTTTAGGCATTTATGGATCTATTTCTCCTGTACATTTATTCAGGTTATGTTTCTGTCATGACTGTGACAAATGCCTTGCTAAATCTGTATAAATATAATCTACCTCTTTAGAATTCTTTTCCAAAGGAGAACAAAGCTAGTCTGACCTGACTCATTCTTTGTTAACTCATCCTTTTCTGGCTGATATCTACTTCCATTTTTAATTGTTCACAAACTATTTACTTTTATTTTTCTTTTCTTCCCTTCCTTCCTTTATTGGCTTCCCCTTCCCCCCTTCCTGCCTCTTATTTTTCAATTTGAATGTAGTGTACTTTATTGATGGTGTATGACAAGATAGGGCTCCCTAAGCCCCTCCCCTTCTTCAGGGAGTCTGGGGTGGAAACTGTTGAGGATGGAAAATTCTCAGTGTGTTGGGGGATGGAGTTGAGGCAAGGAGTCCCTAGCTGGTGAGGGCCCCTTTCTTCCTTTTCATGCTTTCACTGAGGCTGCTGGTCCAGGGGGCTCTTACTCCTTGGAGGCCATGTGGACCATTAGGTCCATGACCCTGTTGTTTTAATCAAATTTGTTGTCATACCAGGAAATGAACCTGACAAAGTGGTTGTTAAGAGGGCAGTGTCAGTCCCAGCATCTAAGGTGGAAGAGTGACACTATTAAAGTTGCAGGAGACAGTCTGGACATCGCAGTATAGACCTCCTTTGGGGGTCCTCCAATGTATGCTTCACCACATTTTTGATGTTGTCATATTTCCCATCTTTCTCTAGATGGCAGATCAGATCTATAGTGTGACACATTGGGGCTGGGACCCAGGAGATCATGCTAGTGGAGCTTCCTATTCTGCTCAGTGGTGACCTTGCCCACAGCTTTGGTAGCACCAGGAGAAGCAGGGATGATGTTCTAGGAAGCCCTCCTATCATGATATCAAACTTCCCAGAAGGCCATTTGGCATCACCCCATTTGATGTTGGCAGGGTCTCATTCTTGGAGGATGTTGATAGGCCTTCCATTGATGACAGGCTTCACATTCTCAGCCTTGACTGTGCCATTGAACTTGCCATGGGTGGAATGATACTGAAACATGTAAAAGATAAGGTCAATGAAGGGGTCATGGATGGTGACAATATCTACCTTAACAGAATTAAAAGCAACTCTGCTGACCAGGTGCCCAAATCCATTCATGCTGACTTTATCATAGTGTCTTAGGGATTTGGGGGAATGCTACACAAGAAGATGTGGCTGGCTGTCAAACAGGGAGAAACAGAGTACCATTTCTTTAATAATTATCAAAATATGCTTAAGATTCACTTTGAGCCTAGCAGTCTAAAGTCTTTGTGTAGCTAATTACTGTCCTTTTAAAAATGTAATAGTTACCGCTATTTACAGCCTTGTAGCAACAAACTCATTTCTCTATGGTGATTCAAGACCACTGAAAACATTGCAGTAATTTCACATACAAGTTTTTAGTAGCCTGAAATGTAGTCTTGTTTAACTCAGAAGGTGCTTTCTTATAATTAATCCAACTACCCATAATGGGAAATCCTTACTGATAAGGTTCATATCTTTAAGTCTGAAGATATTTCTCAACACCTAAAAATCATATGAGTATGTACACATATATAAATTTTAAATATAAATATGTATATATAATTTTATTAGTTGATAAAAGATACCATTTCATGTCAAAATCTCATTTACTTTATTACCCATGCTTTGAAAATTGGTGTATATGCATCTGTTATTATAAATGTTTTTCCCTGTTTGTACCCAATTAGTTTCATAAGTGAATCACTGGGCACCACCTACACTTGCTCTCATATCAGATGTGCAGTCTTCCATAATAACAATCAGTACCACAGGTTTATCTGTGTATTTTTTTATTTTCTTTCCACATCCAATTTGATCATTTGTTTTGCCAGATAGCATTTAGACAAATATATCCATTCCTGCACTTATGAAAGTCACTTTAACTTAGCTTGTTGATGCTCTACCTTAAAGACACCTATACTCATACAAAGGAATATATGGTACTAAATCTCTACCCATTAACATTTCCAAATTTATTTAGTGCTCTTTACTTTTTTTTTTTCCAAATTTTGTCAGGTTTTTTTTTTTTTTAAGCTGAATCACAAATTTTCCTTTCAGGTAACTTTAATTCAACGAGCCTTATTAAATTGGGGTGGAGGGACATTGTCAGTCTCTCTCTGTCCAAGCTAGGTGCCACAGACATTTCAGTAGTAGGAGCATTTAATTGTACAGAATATTTTGTTTATTAAGCTAAATACACATTAGATAATTGGGAAAAATAGAATTATAACCCAAGGAAGGCATTTAATAAAGTTTTCATAAGGAAGTATTTTGATGACTTTCTCATGCACATGAGACTGTTTTTCTCTTTTTTTTTTCCTTTGTGTTTTCAGATGTTATGGAGTTAAGGGTCATTGCTATTATATCTCATTATTATGTTCTTTGTGTTTTGTAATCTCTTTCACCTTTCTGCTTTCTTCACCCTCCCCATAGATTCCAGGTGGGTACAGGTATAATGCCTCTCATTGCCATTGCTTATGGGTTTGGAATATGACTGTCCTCTTCAAAGTTTTGATACCATTCAACTTGAAGTATCAAATACAAAACACAAAGTATCACCATGTAGTACTTATCTACAAGCTGGTTTGAAAGAAAAGAAAAAAAAGAAATGTTATGGAGGCATATTTTTCCCTATCTAAAAATCTGGATCTAGTTTTTTGAGTGAAAGTGAATGAAGAGTCAATACTAGGAAAGAAATTACTTAATTTTCTTTCCAAATATCCTTTCTGAATTCAGATTGAATTCTTTTATTCTTACCTTTGCTTTTTACTTATTTTTGTGTGTGTGCCTGGCTTTATTTCACTTAGCACAAATATTCTTTTAGTCACATTTTCTGGTTATACCACCCTGACTTCCCTTTGAGAAGGTGTTGTCACTTTCCCAATTTCTCAGTCTATGGGATTTGGATGAACATTGAACACAGAAATGGCTTCCTTCTGGCTATAGAGATTGTTATGTAGCACTTGACCCAAATTGGTCCATTTAGAGCTAATACTGAGAGCTTCTGGGAAAAAACAAAACAAAACAAAAACAGAAAAGAGATATTCTTTCTCATACAGTCACTGAAAGAATATAGGCAGGTTTGGAGCCTTACTTAACATCTATTAACATCTATTTTGCCAGCAAGCAGCCATCTAAGAAGGAAGGTTCTCACTGGGCAAAGCTTAGCCAAGAGAAAAAAAGAACAAGTCTTAGTCTTGATAAAGACTTTTGAGCACCTGGATTCAGCTACTCCTGAAGCCATTGATCCCTAAGAATTTTTAGCTACGTAATACACTAAAGTCCTGCTTTGGTTTAAACCTGTGAATATGGGAAGTTTCTTCTCTAGTACAAATGAAGAGTCCTACCTGATACACCATTTTTCTCCAAAATCATCTCTTCGTTTTACTGGGCTCCACAAAGCATATAATTTATCTGCTATTATTTGTTCCTCTTTAAAGAAAGTATACTTTCAACCTATTTGTCTCTATTGCCTCTTCTCATTAGCATCATTCTCATATCACATGCATTTTGTTTTGAAAATTTACCACTATATTCCCTGTGCCCTGAAAAGTGATTGGCGCAATGGTAAGTTCTCTTCCACATTTCTGTATTTCCTAAATTGGAACTTTCTACTCATAGAGCCTTTAGCTAGCTCTGTACCTTCTGCAAGTTTATGTTTTTTGAACTGAGTTACATAACCTTTCATAGGTGTTTGTGAAATCTTGTCATTTTACTTTTATGTTTATATGTAATGTAAAGATAAAGGCCCTGTAGATTAAGAAGGAAAATAAAATCAGTGTCTATTATGAGTGAGAGGGACTTGAGAAGCTGTGTCGTAAATATCAAGAATTGGCTTCCACACCTGCTAAGTCTTTAGCATCAGTGTGTAATTTGTAGTTTATTCAAAGTAAAATTTTAGCATACTAGAAGTACCACAGTTTGTTTTTGTATTTTTAAATTTATACCGTATTTATTCAGTTATTTATTATTTATCCAGTTATTTATTATTATTAAAAGTATAAAAGGGTCTTTATTTAAAAAAGATAAACTCTTTTATGAGGCAGAAATTCCAGATACTTCTAGTCACACTTCCTTTGGGATATGTTCTTTCCCTCCACTTCCTCTTCTATCTAATAAGAGGTCTTTCCGCCAAAGAGCTATCCTTCAATTTGTGCTGTAACACATTTCTTTTACAAACTGATGGTAAGACAGCAGTATTTTTCTTATTCATTTCTTTTAGTTGTCCATAATTTGGGTCTCAGTGAGCTGTTATCATATATAAACAGCTTGGACCCCTGTTATGTTCTGGAACAAAGATAATTTATACACATTGTGATTATTAATAGAGAATTCGGTGTACAACCCTGGTTCTTTACAACACAGTGAAGGTAATTACAGTTGGAGACACAAAATAAAACCTGCTTCAGCTAGGAAATTGTTCATAGACGCATGTTACTTTTATGGGTCTCAGTGGGAAGGGGCAGACCATGTCAATAGCTTACATTTGATACTAAAATATCAAATAACCAAATGACATCAACCTTCAGGGAAACATGTTTATCTACCTATTCAAATTACATTTTAAACATTTCCCTCTTAAGTGAGAATGTATCATTTTTAATATCTTGAGGCAGTTTATAAAGTTGGTTAAAGGGTGAGGAGATACTAAGAATTAATACTTTAAAAGGATAATCTCTGCATTGTATGTAATTCATAATAGCAAACAAAGTCTGAAGAAAATATACTTAGGAAGAATAAGAGAAAAAAAAAATAGTTGAGATGAACAGGGAGGAGAATTCAGTGAAAGAGTGGCAAAGGTTGTCCCTTTTTTTAATTGTGGGAAATGTAGTCCCTTGTGGGAAGAACCAACTGGGATAGGAATCCAGAGAGAAGAAAAACATGGAAACATATTGTCTTTTTATCAATCTGTGTAAGAGATACTGTAGTGAGCCACACGGATCTGATCCCTTTTCAAGACTGAAGGAATTAATGCCTCCAGCTCCTGGGAGTATTAATCCTGACCACTCTTTCTGTGAACCCTCTCCAGAAATTGGGCTGGAGACAGCTGCCTCCTGGTAAGAATAGCCTGTATTCAGTGACTGGTTGATCTCCGAGGCTGGATCCAGGCCCAGATTATTTGATGCAATGCGGGTTAACTATGGAGGGTTATTCTAGCTTCCCTGTGGGGACAGCTGCAGTGTCTGCTGAGTGGATCAACTTTTCTCTCTGCCCAATTGTGCTTCCCTCCTGTCACTTTCTTCCATGGGTTCTGTTCCCGACAGTGCCTCCAAATAAACTTGCTGCATGTTAACCTTCACCTCAGAGACTACTTCCCAGGAAACCCAACCTGGTATAACCTATAAAATTATTTGTCCTGTTGCTAATGTTTATTGAGCAAATTTATGTGTTAGGTACCATGTATGCATTTTACAAAGATTATTTAGTTTTATCCTCACAGTTTGTAAGGGAGATACCATTATCATCCACAATTTTCAGCTAAGAAAACAGAGATGAAGTGAGGTTCAGTAATTGTTTTGGTTTCACTTGTGAAACAGGGTTGAATTCCAGAGCTAGAATCTAGCATACTCTCTCTGGAGAGAGAGAAATTTCCCAGCAAGGAACTGATGAGAAAGCTTCAGGAATATTGGGTCTAGAGTAGAATTAAAAGTCAACATTCAGGAGGAGATTTAGAGTCCAACTTAGGTAATTGTAACTCTCTTAGAATTAGAATAATAAAGGATTTTTTCTTGTTTCTTTTCAGTTTTATTGAGATACCACTGATAAAACACTGTATAAGTTTAAGGTGTACAGCATAATGACCTGATTTTCACATATATTGTGAAATGATTACCACAGTAAGTTTAGTTAATGTCCATCATCTCATACACGTAACAAAAAAAGAAGAAAAAACTCTTTTTGATGAAAATTTTTCAGATATATTAGCAACTTTCAAATATACCATACAGCAGTGTTAACATAGCCATCATGTTGCACATTACATTGCCAGTATTTATATATCCTATACCTGGAAATTTGTACCTTTTGACTACATTTATTCACCCACCTCCACCTCTTGCCACTGGTAACCACAAATCTGATTTCTCTTTTTATAATGAGGCTTGTTTGTTTTGCTTTGTTTTTGTTTTTAGATTACACATATAATTGAGATCATACAGTATTTGTCTTTGTCTCTCTGACTTATTCCACTTGTCATAATACTCTCTAGGTCCATCCATATAGTTGCAAATGGAAAGATTCATTCTTAGGGCAGAGCAAAATGGCAGAGGAATAGGAGACCTAGATTTCGTCTGGTCTCAGGAATTCAGCTGAATAGGGATCAAACCATTCTGAACACCTACGAACTCAACAGGAGATCGAACAGGAGAGTAGCAACAACTCTCTGAACAGAGAAGCGACCACTTACTGGAAGGTAGGGCGTGCGGAGAAGTGAATCCGAGGCGATATTCGGGAGGATAGACGGCGGGGGAGGGGCCGCCGCCGGCCGCTTCTGGCAAGTGCTAGAGCCGCGGAGCACAAAATCGGACCTTTTAGAAGTTGGCTCGGCGGAGGGACGTCGCTGCAGTGGCTAAGCGGGGGGTGGAATCCTCCTGGGACAGTGTGGTCTCAGGACCCTTGGGGTCACAGAGAGACCGGGGGGGACTGAGTGCGCCAGAGCTCCAAGGTATCAGAGCGGGGAAGCCGGCTGCAGAGACGGAGCAGAGTCGCGGGCTCTCAGCTCGGGGTTGCCATAAACTGTGATCTGCGGCCCAGTCGGGGCTCGGCTCCTCCAGCAGGGACCCAACAAGCAGCAGATCCGGGGAGACTCCCCTTCCTTCCTGGGGAGGAGCGGTGCGGGAACGCACTGCAGGGATCTGCTGGGTTTGGAGACTCCGTGCGGGGTCGGGTGCCAGAGATAGCAATGCTCGATCACAGGCCAGGTGAGCACGGAGTGCGGCCGGAGACCAGGGACACGGGAGTGACTGCTTTTCTCTGGGGGCACACTGAGGAGCGGGGCCCCGAGTTCTCAGCTCCTCCGGGTGGAGATTGGGAGGCCACCATTTCTGCCCTGGTCCTCCAAGGCTGTACGGAGAGCTTGCAGGGAACAAAAGCTCCTGAGAGCAAACCAGAGCAGCTTCCTTAGCCCGGACCGACAAGGGCGGGGCAATTCCGCCTCCGGCAAAGACATTTGGAAACCACAGCAACAGGCCCCTCCCCCAGAAGATCAGCACAAACATCCAGCAAGCCAAGACCAAGTTGATCGATCAAGGAGAATGGGAGAACTCCAGCGCTAGGGGAATACTGCACATAGTTTCATGGCTTTTTTTTTTTTTTTACCATGATTCATTATTTCATCAAAGTTAATTTTTGTTGACGTTTTCTTTTTATTTTTATTTTTCCCTTTTTCAACCAACATCTTATCAATCCCTTTTTAAAAAAAAAAATATTTTTTATTTTTCATTTTTAGAGTCATATTTTATCCCTTCATAGTAGTTACCCTTATTTTTGGCATATATATATAAGTTGTTCTGTTTAAAATTTTGAGATACAGTTTCTTCTAACAGATCAAAATATACCCTAAATCACTAGTGTATGGCTTTGTTCTAGTCTCCTGCCTGATCACATTCTCTCCCTTTTTCCTTTTTTTTTCTTTTTTTTCTTAAATCTTCTTTCTTTTTTCAAACAACTTATCTTACCAAGTCCTTTTATAAAATCTTTCATAATATTCATCCTTACAGTCATCTTCCATCCCTTCATTGTATCAACCCCTATTTTGTACATATATGTCTTTCTTCCGTTAAAATTTTAGGAGGCACTTTTTTCTAACAGACCAAAATACGCCCAAAATCTAGTGTGTGGCACTGATCTATGCACTAGCCTGATCATATTTGATCATATTCTGCTTTTTTTCTATTGTTTTGTTTTTGTTTTTATATTCTTTTTTCTTTTTTCTTTTTTTCTTTTTCTCTTTCTTTTTTCTTTCTTTCCCTCTCTTTTCCCCTGGTTTCAGGTCTTTCCTGATTTGTATACAGTATATTTGCTGGGGACGTTGTAAACCTGTTAGCATTTTGTTCTCTCATTCATCTATTCTCCTCTGGACAAAATGACAAGACGAAAGAAATCACCTCAGCAAAAAGAACAAGAGGTAGTACTGTCAACCAGGGACCTACTCAATACGGACATTAGTACGATGTCGGACCTAGAGTTCAGAATCATGACTTTAAAGATACTAGCTGGGCTTGAAAAAAGCGTGGAAGTTATTAGAGAAACCCTTTCTGGAGAAATAAAAGAACTAAAATCTAACCAAATCGAAATCAAAAAGGCTATTGATGAGGTGCAATAAAAAATGGGGGCACTAAATGCTAGGATAAATGAGGCAGAAGAGAGAATCAGCGATATACAAGACCAAATGATGGAAAATAAAGAGGCTGAGATAGAGATAAACAACTACAGGATCACGAGGGCAGAATTCGAGAGATAAGTGATACGATAAGACGAAACAACATTAGAATAATTGGGATCCCAGAAGAAGAAGAGAGAGAGAGAGGGGCAGAAGGTATATTGGAGCAAATTATAGCAGAGAACTTCCCTAATGTGAGGAAGGAAACAGGCATCAAAATCCAGGAGGCACAGAGAACCCCTCTCAAAATTAATAATAATAGGTCAACACCCCGACATCTAATAGTAAAACTTACGAGTCTCAGAGACAAAGAGAAAATCCTGAAAGCAGCTCGGGAGAAGAGATATGTAACCTACAATGGTAGAAATGTTAGATTGGCAACAGACCTATCCACAGAGACCTGGCAGGCCAGAAAGGACTGGCATGATATCTTCAGAGCACTAAATGAGAGAAAATATATAGCCAAGAATACTATATCCAGCTAGGCTCTGATTGAAAATTGAAGGAGAGATTAAAAGCTTCCAGGACAAACAAAAACTAAAGGAATTTGCAAACACGAAACCAGCCCTCCAAGAAATATTGAGAGGGGTCCTCTAAGCAAAGAGAGAACCTAAAAGCAGCAAAGAGCAGAAACGAACACAGACAACAGACAGTTACCAGTCACATTACAGGTAATACAATGGCACTAAATTCATACCTTTCAATAGTTACCCTGAATGTAAATGGGCTCAATGCCCCAATCAAAAGACACAGGCTATCAGATTGGATAAAAAAACAAGACCCATCCATATGCTGTCTCCAAGAGACTCCTTTTAGACCCAAAGACACCCCCAGATTGAAAGTGAGGGGGTGGAAAACCATTTACCATGCTAATGCACACCAAAAGAAAGCTGGGGTGGCAATCCTTATATCAGACAAATTAGATTTTAAAACAAAGACTGTAATAAGAGATGAGGAAGGACACTATATCCTACTTAAAGGGTCTATCCAACAAGAAGATCTAACAATTGTAAATATCTATGCCCCGAACATGGGAGCAGCCAAATATATAAGGCAATTAATAAACAAAGTGAAGAAACACATTGACAGCAATACATTAATAGTGGGGGACTTTAACACCCCCCTGACTGAAATGGACAGATCATCTAAGCCAAAGATCAACAAGGAAATAAAGACTTTAAATGACACACTGGACCAAATGGACTTCACAGACATATTCAGAACATTCCATCCCAAACCAACAGAATACACATTCTTCTCTAGTGCCCATGGAACATTCTCCAGAATTGATCACATCCTAGGTCACAAATCAGGTCTCAACCGGTACCAAAAGATTGGGATCATTCCCTGCATATTTTCAGACCACAATGCTTTGAAACTAGAACTCAATCACAAGAGGAAAGTCGGAAAGAACTCAAATACATGGAGGCTAAAGAGCATCCTACTAAAGAATGAATGGGTCAACCAAGAAATTAAGGAAGAATTAAAAAAATTCATGGAAACCTGCTTGACTTATTTCACTTAATCTCCTCCAGTCCCATCCATGTTGATGCAAACATTGGATGTTTATTGTTTCTGATGGCTGGGTAGTATTCCATTGTGTATATGGACCACATCTTCTTTATCCATTCATCTGTTGAAGGACATCTCAGCTCTTTCCACGGTTTGGCTATTGCAGACATTGCTGCTATGAACATTGGGGTGCATATGGCTCTTCTTTTCACTACACCTGTGTCTTTGGGGTAAATACCCAGTAGTGCAATTGCTGGGTCAGAGGTAGCTCTATGTTTAATTTTTTGAGGAACCTCCACACTTTCCAAAGTGGCTGTACCAACTTTCATTCCCACCAACAGTGTAAGAGGGTTCCCCTTTCACCACAACCTCTTCAACATCTGGTTTTTCTTGCCTTGTCAACTTTTGTCATTCTAACTGGTGTAAGGTGGTACCTCAATGTGGTTTTGATTTGAATTTCCCTGATGGCTAATGATGATGAACATTTTTTCATGTGTCTGTCAGCCATCTGTATGTCTTCTTTGGAGAAGTGTCTTTTCATATCTTCTGCCCATTTTTTGACTTGATTATTTGTTTTTTGAGTGTTGACTCTGAGAAGTTCTGTATAGATCTTGAAAATCAGCCCTTTGTCTGTAATGTCATTTGCAAAAATCTCTCCCATTCTGTGGGTTGCCACTTTGTTTTGTTGACTGTTTGCTGTACAGAAGCTTTTTATCTTGATGAAGTTCCAAATTTAATTTTTGCTTTTGTTTCACTTGCCTTTGGAGACGTGCCTTGAAAGAAGTTGCTGTGGCCAATGTCGAAGAGGTTACTGCCTATGTTTTCCTCTAGGATTTTGATGAAATCCTGTCTCACATTGAGGTCTTTCATCCATTTTGAGTTTATCTTTGTGTATGATTTTAGAGAATGGTCGAGTTTCATTCTTCGGTATATAGCTGTCCAATTTTCCCAGCACCAAATGAACTACATCTTAAAAGCCTAGGGGCACAACATCCTCATGTTGTGGTTTCAAGACTTTGGGGCTGACAGGTCAAGAGCCACAGGTAGAGCATGCACTCTCCTCTTCTACCTCTACACCAGGGTAACCCCTGGACTCTTTATGATGCATTTGCCCCGTAGATACAACACCCTCCCCCATGGAGAAATGGAGAAAGGCTGCCATGATGGTTCTGGTACAAACCTTGTAGGGTAAAAAACTACCCCTCCCAACCTGTGGGAGGAGTTCCCCAAATGGCTGGAGGCAGCCTCCATTAGTGACAATGGCACTGTGCATCACAGCTCCTCCCTGCCCAGAGAGATGCCACAAATATCCAGTCCAAAAACAACCTAGGGCTGTCTCAACTCACAGAACCTGTCCACTCTCCCACCTTGAGTGTATTTTCACTTTAATAAACTACTTTGTCCTTGCTACTTTCCTTCTGGCTGTCTTTATTCAATTGCAGATCCCCACCTAAATCTTCTTGTGGGGAATTCAAGGACCAAGACCCTCTTTTCACATAAGGAAGACTCTCCCACCAGTAACGGTTGGGCCATTTTACATTTCCACCAACAGTGCATGAGGGTTTCCTTTTCTCCACATCATCACCAACACTTGTTATTTCTTTTTTTTTTTTTGATACTAGCTATTCTGACTAGTGTCAAGTTATATCTCATTGTGGTTTTGATTTGCATTTCCTTGATAATTAGTGATGTTGAGCATCTTTTCACATGTGTCTGTTGGCCATCTGTATGTCTTATTCAGAAAAGGTTCTCTGTCCATTTTTAATCAGATTTTTTTTCTGTGTTGACTTGTGTGAGCTCTTTATATATTTTGGATAGTAACTTTATATGAGACATATTATTTGCAAATATTTTCTCCTGTTCAGTCAGTTGCCTTTTTTGTTTTATTGATAGTTTCCTTTGCTATGCTTTTTATTTTGGTGTAGTCCTCATAGTTTCTTTTTACTTTTGTTTCCCTTGCCTGAGGAGACATATCCATAAATATGTTGCTAAGACTGATGTCCAAAAGGTCAAGCCTATGGTTTCTTTTGGGAGTTTTATAGTTCCAGGTATTACATTTAGGTCTCAAACCATTTTTAGGTTATTTTTGTGCATGGCGTAAGAAAGAGATCCAGTTTCATTCCTTTCATGAAGCTGTCCAGTTTTCCAAAGCATCATTTATTAAAAAATCTTTTCCCCATTGTATGTTGTTGCCTTCTTTGTTATAGATTAATTGACACATAAAGATGGGTTTAATTCTAGGTTCTCTACCCTATTCCAGGAATCTTTGTGTCCATTTTTCTTTTTTCTGTCAGTACGATACTGTTTCATTACTATAGTTTTATTACTATAAGTTTGAAATCTGGAATTGTGATACCTCCAGCTTTGTTCTTCTTTCTCAAGATTGCTTTGCTATTTGAGGTATTTTGTAGTTCCATGCAAACACATACAGCCTTCCAAAACTGAATCAGAGAAACAGTAGAAACTAGAAAAAACAGAAAATTTGAACATACCAATTACTAATAAAAATAACTGAATCAGTAATCAAAAAAACTTCTGACAAACAAAAGTTCAGGACCAGATAGCTTCATAGGTGAATTCTACCAAATACTTAAAGAAGAGTTAATACCTACTCTTCTCAAACTAGTCCAAAAAGTAGAAGAGCAAGGAAGGCTTCCAAATTCATTCTACAAGGCCAGCATTACCCCAATATCCAAACCACACTCCAATAAAGGAAAACTATAGGCTAACATCCCTAATGAATGGGATGTTTTATATCCCTCAGATATAAAAATCCTCAACAAAATATTAGCAAAACACATTCAATGGTACATTAAAAAGATCATTTACCACAATCAAGTGGGATTAATTCCAGGAATGCATAAATGGTTCAATATTCATAAATCAGTGTGATACACCACATTAACAAGAGGAAGGTTAAAAGACCATATGATCATCTCAATAGATGCAAGAAAAAAATTTTGACAAAATACAACATTTATGACAAAAATTTTCAACAAAGTGGGTTCAGAGGGAACATACTTCAACATAATAAGGCCATATATGAAAAACCCACAGGTAATATTATAATGGTGAAAAACTGAAAACTTTTCCTCTAAGATCAGGAACAAGACCAGGATGTCTACTTTTACCATTTGTAGTCAATGTAGTACTGGAAATCCTAAGTTGTAGTGGTCAGACAAGAAAAAGAAATAAAAGGCATCTAAATTGATAAGGAAGAAGTAAAACTTTCACTACTTGCAGATGACATAGTATACATAGAACACCCTAAAGACTCCGCCAAAAAAACTATTAGAACTAATAAATGAATTCACTAAAGTTGCAGGATATAAAATTAACATGCAGAAATCTGTTGCGTTTCTATATACTAATAACAAAGTAGCAGAAAGAGGAATTTAAGAAAACAATATCAATTTTACAATTGCATTGAAAAGAATAAAATAGGAATAAATTTAAGGAGGTAAGAAAACAATAAAACATTGATTGAAAGAACTTGAAGATGACACAGAAAAATGGAAAGATATACCATAATCATGGATTGAAAGAATTAATTTTGTTAAAAAGTCCATACTTCTCAAAATAATCTGCAGATTCAATGCAATCCCTGAATGCATTTTGATGATAGCCATTCTAACAGGTGTGAAGTGCTATTTCCTTGTGATCTTGACTCACATTTCTTTAATGATTGGTGGTGTTGAACATATGTTGGCTATTTGAAATTTTCAGGGATAAAGTTGAAAAATAATAAATACAAATATCTGATTATACCCCTAAATTTGGAGCTTTAAAGTACAATCATCATTCAGTCTTGAAATGTAGTTCTTTTCTGAGAGTGCTGCAGATAACTTTTTATGGAAATATTAATTTCTTAGATGAAAGTGTAGAATTTTTATTATAAAGTATTAAGTAACTTTTGAAATAACACTTCATCAAAGAAAATACAGAAATTGTACCATTCTGATTAAATCAGTGTTAGTGTGTATGAGAGGAGAAAGGAATCCCTTTAAAAAAATAAATTTGTTTACCCTTCTAAATATAGTATGTAATCATGATTAATAAGAAATGGAAATATAGAATCATAGAAAATAGTTTTGGTATGTTTCTTAATATTTGTTTTTTAAGCATGTGACTATGCTAGCAGCTTTATATTTTTAAACTTAATATGATAGTTATTTTTCATTTTTATGGGGACTTCATATATATTTTAATGTTTGCATAATGTCCTACTGGGCAGATACATAATTTTAGCTTGAATGATAAATGGGACTCTGAAGCTAAGAGTCACTTAGGGAATGTCAGCTGGCCCTGCAGACCCAGTCTACCCAAGACAGTATTTGATTTGATCACTGTATCAAAATGACAAGAATTAAATAGAAACTGGAGAACACATTAATTACTTTACAATGAAAAATGTACATGGGAGGGCAAAGTGTGACTAGTGAGTGTGGATTCTGAGCCATGGGGATTAGCTATGTGATGGTAGTGGTGGTTTCATGGCCCTTACCTTTAAGAATATGGCTGCTAGAGGGGAGGGTGTGGGGGTTGGGTTAGCCAGGTGATGGGTATTAAAGAGGGCACCTACTGAATGGAGCACTGGGTGTTATACACAAACAATGAATCATGGAACACTACATCAAAAACTAATGATGTAATGTATGATGATTAACATAACATAATAAAAAAAAGAATATGCCTGTACAACAACAGACCAGATTTGAGTCTATGTCAACCAAGGACACTGTTGGTATCATTCCCTTTCTTAAAACACTTTAGTGGCTTTCCATTACTGTTAGATTAAAATGTGTCTGTTTTGATAATGTTGTTCCTAACCATCTCTTGTGTCTCATTTCCTACCATTCCCACCTTGCTGCATACAATCTATATACAATGTATTTTTTTTCAGTTTCCTGAACTCACCAAACCCCTTGCAACATCATGCCCTTTGAAGACGCCACTCTCTTGACCAAGAATGACCTTTTCCCTAATTTCTCCCCTCATCTATCAATTCAACTTCCATTTATCATTCGTGATTTCTATGGAATGCCCTTTCCTCAGAAAATCTCTGAAATACAGATTAAATTTGACACACACACACACACACACACACACACACACACACACACACACTTTTTCTTAGCACCCAGGCCTCCTTTGGGACACTTGTCTCATTGTAATTGAACAATTACGTGCACAGTCTTCTATGGAGCAAGTATATATGTAAAGCAAAAGTTAATGTGATAAAATCATGCAGTGAGTTACTTGAGGTCAAGGACCATATCTCTCTTTTTTACCACTGTGACTTCAGTACTGAGCTCTGGAGTTGGCACATATTAAATATGTATTGAAATGACAAATTCCTTTCTCTCTCTTTTTCTTTCTCTGCTTGCATTTTTAACCAAAACATTTTCTTCCCTTCCCTTGTTAAGATAAACACACGTACACACAGGCGCATGCGCACACACACACACGTGTGCACACGTACACACACGTCTGTGTGTAACTGTGTCTGTATGGGTGTTTCTATAAAAACTCCAAATTCAGGTTAAAATTGACTTTTTGTCTGAGAGTAAACAGTCTGTTTAAATTGACTTTATATATTTCTGCTTCAATTTGAAAATAGAGACTCTATTTCTAAGATTTCAGGATGTCTTACAGTTTCTTCTAGTTACATAAGTACTTGGCCATTTCTAAAATCTTTGGAAAATTAGGCTTAATTATTTTTTTCTTCTATACATAATGCTGTAATGAGCTTACACCTATGGAGCAAACACTTTTTTTTTTTTTTTTTTTGTATTCTGTAGCTGATTTGTTTCCTAAGATAGATCAAAGAAATGCTTGTAAGATGAGTAAGCCCCTCCTGGGATAAAATTTAAAAATAAATTAAAGTTGTGTGATAATGGATCTCTACTTTTTTCTTAAATTTTGACTTTTCTGAGTTCTCAATTTATTACAAAGACCCTTGTACAAGTAAAAACATTACCAAACTAGCAAATGAACATGGCTAGCTGGGTTTGGTTTCTTTCAGTCTTTCAGGAAATGACAAAATGTTCAACCTTTTGAGAGAACTTACCTTTATGTTCCTGTATTCAATGCTGACACTGCTAAGGATGAATCATTAAATGTGAGAGGAAAGCTAAAAGGAAAAATGTTTAACCAACTGTCCTTTCCCAGTGCTACATTTAGAAAAACTATTTTTTGAATATACAGAATATATTTCAATGGCTAGGATACAATAGGACCAAAAAAAGATATTTGTCAGTTGTTGGAATTTATTTATGAAGGCATTTTGCGTACTTACAGAATCAAATTCTGGAGTCTGGAATAAAATGTACAGGGGGTAGGAAGGAGAGTTTCTTTATTAGCTAATAAGATGAGAAATTTCTTGTAAAGTGAAATAATAGAGCTCATTACATACCTCAACAAGAGGAATTGAATTCAACATGAAAGGAAGAAATTACTTCATCCCTCTTGTAAATTCATGAGCTTCAATTGCATGAAGTAATAACCTTAATCACAGAGAATTAAAAGGGGCATTCAACTAGTCGGATTTGTTCCTAGAGTTCCACTTTGGAAAAAAATAAAGGACTCAAAGACCAGCTGATTAATACATATATGGTTCATATTGTTAACTAATAGCTTAATACTGAGGTAATGGTCTACACTACTAAATGCATATTTATCTATTTTATACTCGACTATGAGGAATTATAATGGGATGATTTATTTTTTTGAAGAAATACTTTTGAGTGCCTAAAATGTGTCAAGTGTTGGGATAAACACTTTGGATTAAATGGTAAACCAAAATAGGTATTATCTCTGTCCTCTTAGAGTAAGAATCTAGTGAAGGACATAGATATAGAAAACAAATTTTTGTTTTTTTTTTAAAATAGGTAAATTAAAGCTCAGATAAGCGCTGCATGAAAAGTGCCATAATGCTTTAAGAGTGTGTAATAGAACCATTTGACCTAATTAGGAAGGTAAGAGAAAGTTTTCCTAACAAAGGAGTGATTGGATAGTGAGATAAAGAATGATTCAATTACTAGTTTAAGAAAGGAGGGAAGAATTTCTGAGAGCTAGACTTTAAAGATTGTTTTTCGTATTGCCCTCTATATGAAAAATACATTTGACTGGAAGAATGAGAACTTTTTTTTAACTGAGGTACAACTGACATATTAATTTCAGGTGTACAACACAATGATTCTTTATTTGCGTATATTGCAAAATGATTACCACAGTAAGTCTAGTCAGCATCTGTTACCACACAGTTACAAGTTTTTGTCTTCTACTGATGAAAACTTTTACGATTTACTCTTAGAAACTTTCAAATGTGCAATAAAGTATTATTAACTATAGTCACCATGCTGTACATTACATCCCCTCAATTTCCTCTATAGCTGAAAATTTGTACCTTTGACCCTCTTTTACGCATTTTGCTTATTCCCCACCCCTCATCTCTGGCAACTACTAATCTACTTCTCTATCTATAAGCTTGTTTTCTTTTTTCTTTCTCTGTCTGACTTATCTCACTTAGCATAAGCCCTCAGGGTCCATCATATTGTCACAAATGGCAAGGTATCATTCTTTTTTATGACTGAAAAATTTTCTTGTCTCTGTGTATATGTATGTGTATGTACCTCAATTTCTTTATCCATTCATCCATTAGGAGACACTTAGGTTGTTTCCATGTCTTGTCTTTTGTAAATAATACATGATTTCATCATTAGTTTAAGAAAGAAAAATTTCAGAAAACATGAGCTTAAAAATTTATTCTTTGATATTGCCCTCTATATGAAAAATACATATGACTGGAAGCATGATAACTTTTAAAGTAGTAAAAAATACTCCCATTTAAAGAGTTTCAGTTCATTATTCTTTCAACAAATTATTAATTGTCTAGTTGTAAGAAATCATCTTGATTGTGGAAATGTGGTAATAAACAAGAAAAAGTCTCTTACCTTGTGGAGCCTAACTCTGGTAACCCAAGGTAACCAATTATATAACTTTATTAATAAGTGCTGTATAGAAAATAAACCTAGATAAGCTATCAGATCCAGAGAGTGTGACAGAAGGGTTTTTTTTTTCTAAGTATGTGTATGTGTTTGGGGTGTGTGTACAGTAATACGCTGGCCAGGATATGTAGAACTTAAAGGAGAGACCTGAAAATTGAGAAAGATTTGTGAAAAAATATTACCATAGGGAGGTTCATATGGAGGATTAACAAGGGTTGAATGATAATTGTAATGATCTTGCACCAGACGTTTCATTCTTAAAGGCCAGGGTACTTGGAACATAGTGAACATAGGAGAGAATGCTAGATGGTGAGGATCTTGGTGTCATGGGAAGAAGTAGATTGCCCAAGGCCTTGTTGGCTATGCTACAAAGTTTGGGTTGTATTACAGTGTTTGGAAGGTTTTAAGCAAGAAAAAAAATAACTGGCTCTAGCAGTAATTTGGCTGTGAACTGCTGGTGGCATCAACAACAGTGGTAGTGAGAGAAATATAAAGTGGTGAGATTTGGGATATATTATGAATAGAAACTTACTGATGGATTGGACTTTGGAGGGGAGGAAAAAAGAATAATTCAGTAGAACTCCTAGATTTTTAGCTTGGCCAGCAGAGTTGATCATGGTGCCATTACCAAGGTGACACTATCCCTAGTGACATCCTCACATGCCTTCTGCTTAACACTTGCTCAACCCATCTATCCATTCTTTTATTCCAATATTGAGTGCTTACTTTGGCCTTGCTAGAAGCACTGTCCTGCAGGTGCTTTCATCAAAGATGAAAAAGACTGGATCCCTTCCTTACTGAAATTTCCATTTTAAATAGGGGCAGATAGGCTGGTAAGCAAAAAAAAAAAAAATAAAATCTTACAGATTGTGATAAGTGGGATGAAGGAAAGAAATAAAACAGCTCCTATGATAGTAAATTGTGGCACCTAAGTTAACCAGAATGGTCAAGGAAGGATTCTTTGAGATGGTATCAAAACCAGTATCTGTAGAACTTTATGACTACTTATGGAGTCAGGAATATAAAGAACCTGGGGAAGGCCTTTAAATCAGCCTTAAGTTTGTTGTTGTTGTTTTTTAATTATATTTCATTTTTTATTTACCAAATGAAATGTCCTAACTCTGGTAAGACTAGGAGTTTTTCCTCAACATTTCTGAGAAGAAAATCACCACCACCATCTTCCCCCACCCCTCCACTGCAGAGGATTATTCATTTTGATATCTCTTTCAACATAATTTTTTCAAAATAATTTTTATACTCTTATTCGTTATAAAAATAACACAAATCTAGAATTAATTACATTGTAGAAATAAAAAATACAGAATATGAAATTTCTAATTACTTCATTATTTCCTCTGAAAAATATACAATCAACAGTTTTTACATACTTTTCTTCCTTTATATATATATTTATATATATTTGCTCTGTTAACAAAATTGCACAATACTCAGTATATTCCTATGGAGCTTGTAGGTTTTTGTTTTGATTTGTTTTTTACCTTATAATAATATCTTGCCTAGCTTTCCCTACTAACACAGTTTTTATTTTTTTATTGTTTTTATTATTCACATAATAGTTCATATATTTATCATTTTTTTAAGTTTCTCTAAGAATATTTAGTTTTGGGGCACCTGGGTGGCTCAGTCATTAAGTGTCTGCCTTCAGCTCGGGTCATGATCTCGGGGTCCTGAGATGGAGCCCTGCATCAGGCTTCTTGCTTGGCAGGAAGTGTGTTTCTCCCTCTCCCACTCCCCCTGCTTGTGTTCCCTCTCTTGCTGTGTATCTCTCTGTCAAATAAATACATAAAATCTTCAAAAAAAATATTTAGTTTTATTCCAGTTTTCACCATTTTCAGCCATTATGGATGGTGAATGAAAAGTTCTTGACAATTATAGTGTGTTTTAAAGAAGAAAGCAGAGATGTTAGGTCAAAAGTATGTACATATTTTAAATTTACTAGATATTTCTATGTTGCCATTCCAAAAGTTTGTACCATTCTTGTTCACTTAAAGGAACAAAGCAGAAGAGAACCCATTTAGCTTTCTCTGATAAGACTACACATCAATATATCATTTTTATGTTCAGTTCTTTGATAACCAGTGAAATTTATATTGATGCTCTCTCCCTTCCAAAAAATTGAGTCCTCATTTCTAACTTATAAATAGTAATGTTGTCATGGACATTTGTCTTTCCATTCTAAATTTCTTTCTGAATTTTGTGTATTTTATTGTCCAAACATGCTTCATCTATGTAAAACCCCAAACCAAAATAGCTTCAAAATTTAAAGGTGATATTAGCATTGTCAACAGTGAATACGATTTGGAACATGAGAAAAACTCTATATGTTGTAGGTTGATGCTGGGAAAAGACAGCAATAAAAGTGAACATTGTAGTACTCTGCTAGTGACAGTGAATTCCAACTGTTTTCATTTGAAGCCATAGCACAGAGATATTAAAAAAAAGCAGAGCATTAAACTGTATACAAGGGTCAGCAAGAAATACATTTCACTATTTTTGGGTAGTGGTACTTCTATCTGTGTGGAATTTATGGAGGTTTTCCTTTGAACATATGATGAATTTTTCTGAGTGTTACATGAATACTTAGAATACATCTGTATGCTTTTGGTTTCATCTATTCTATTAATTGCATTGTTCTTATCCTTTATGCCTTCTATTTTAAACTGGGGCAGTGTGTCTAATGAATAAACAAACGCACAAGCAACATATGACATTTTTCTGACATGCTGATATTAGTATAAAACACTGAGAACTTCTGTTAAAATTTGATTTTGGGAAACTCCACTGTTACGTATACTTAATATACTTGAGTAATTTTCCTTTCATATGCAGATACAGATAATAGCTTCGTGAATGTCCACTGTTGTGTTTCTATCAAACTTTTTATCTTTGGATCTCTCTCCCTTTTTTTTTTCTTTATGTCTTTATGTGCTTTTTTAAATTTGGCATTTAGATGTTTATTACTCTTAGGCCTTTACTTTGGATGTAGCTTGTATCAACTTAAAATGATCCTCACCTTCCCTTTTACTTATATTCTAATTTATTCATTGAATTTTTGTTTTACATTATTCTCCAATGCACACTTAGCAGTCCTTTTATTTTTTGCTAGCTTTATTTTCCTTTAGAACTCCTGTATAAGTAGAAAAGCAGGTATAGTGTATTTTATTCAATTTCAAGAGATTATACTTTATAATGGTTGAAATCACTGTATTTACTCTTAGAAATCTGCTTATTTCATTTTTTTTCTATTTTGTTTTGTACCTTTTGTTTTACATTCTATTTTCTTTAATTTTTTGAATTTATTAATATTGTTCAGAGATTCCAGTTTAAAACCTGTTTTTAATTGTGCTAGTGGCAACCCCCACATTTTACTTCCTATACTTATACTTAATATACTTATATTCATCCAATTTCAAATTAAAAACAAAATGGTAACTTTTGATTTTTCCATATGTAAAGATGGGACATTTCTCACTTTTTCATTATTGGTTCCTAATCTATCCTGTCTATAAGTTTAGAATTATGCAATAGACTGTTGTCTTCCAAATAGAAATTATCACTATTTTTAAATGGTTATTGAAATTATTTATGCCTTTTACCATATGTAAATTTAGTGACTGCTTACTGACATTCCTGACACCCTTGACAAAATCATGCCCTAGTTCATGATTTCAGTTCTTTTCAGAATACTTGAGTAATATATTTAGAAAAAGAGCTTAGGTGACATATACTTGAGAACTTTATATCAATTTTTTTCTTGTACATTCAGTTATTAATAATTATAGAATGACATAAAATTTTAGGTGTGATAAGATTTTTCTCCAAAGCTATTTACATACATTTTAGTTACTGCTGTTGTAGAGCAAATTGGAAAGGTCTTTCAGTAGCCAGGAATCTCTCATTTTTCCCAATGGCCATAGCTGAATCAATTGGAGAAATAAATTAACAACAGTAATATTGGATTATAACCCATAGAATAAAATAAGTATCCATGTTCTTGTGGATATAAATAAATAAACTATAAATAAATAATTGAATAGATAATTGGGGATGAGGGACAGCTTTCTTATCCAAAATCCAATAAAAAATGTAGAAAGAATGAGGGAAATAAAAACTCTTATTAGAACTTTACAGTAATAATTATCAGGAAAGATCTACCAAAGGATGTTGCAATTAGGGGGGCACAGAGTGAGGAGAGACAGGATTTTTATGCAGACTCAAAGGGTCTCTCTCATGATATTTATTAATTACAACAGAAAGAAGAATAGTTTTATAGTAGAGAAACCTGACTGACAGCACTTTAATGAAGTGATTGAGGCTGCTATCACTAGTAAAATGGCATGTTGACATTATGTGGCCCTTGATATGTACTGAGGAGGATGTATCACTTTTGTGTCATCTTTCCAAAAATGCCTAAGTTCAATCTAATGAGAAATTGTCAAACAGACCCTCAGGTTGAGAGACATTCCCCCAAATAACTGAGCAGTAACCTCAAAGTTTTCAAATATATAAAAGACAAGGAATGATTGGTGAAGTGTCACAGATTAGAGACTAAAAAGATAACTATACTTAAGGCAGGATCCCCAAAATAGATCCTAAAATGGTGTTAATGGAAATACTGATGAAATCACTGTAAAGTATATGGTTGAGTTTTTAAAAATAGCAAAACATAAAAAGAAAACCACCTTATAGATATGTTATAAATAAGCCAACAAAGAGAAGAAACTGGAATTAAAAGATACTTAGAAATGAGTAACAAGGAGGGTAGAATATTTTAAATATCTAGGGTGAGAACAAAATAATTAGAAGAAAATTTGTAGCCACAAATGCCTTTATTAGGAATAAATATTTGCTTGAAAGTAAATGAACTAAGCATTGAAACAAGAAACTAGGGAGGGGGGAAACAACAAAATAAATCCAGAATACTTACAAAGATAGCCATTGTGAAGGTTAAATAGAAATAATTAAAACAGTACAGCATAAAGTGATAACACAATTGTTTTGATCAATACAACTAAGTTTTTTTTTCAGCACTGACAAATTAGATGAAATATTGGCAAGTCTGTAAAGAGAGGAGAGAAATTATTGATAAGCAGCTATAAGAAAAAGTGCCCATAATATAGTACAATGTCCAACTTTAATAAGTTTAATAATCCAGACAAAATGGATGATTTTCTAGGAAGTACTAATTCAAGAATAAATAGAATCAGTTTTCATTTGATAAAACCTAATCAGACCAATGAACTGAGAAGACACTTTAAAAGTAGTAAAAGCCCTACCCAAAATTTTAAAAAAAGCACAAACTCATCTCTTTTTCTCCACCATCATGGGGTATGTGGTTGACTGTTCCTTGCCATGTTTTCTCACAAGACTATCAGGATCAAGTGATTCCTGGCCAAGAAACAAAAGCAGAATTGTCCCATTCCCCAGTGGATTTGTATGAAAATTGGTAATAAAATCAGGTACAACTCTAAGAAGAAGATTGGAGAAAAACTAAACTGGGTCTATAAGGGATCACACATGAGTTCACGCACATATTTATGCTGCATGAAGGTCACATGCTCATATCCTGTCATTCTGTAAACATCACTACTACCTGAACAATAGACATGTTTCATTGGGGAAATTATTTTTCTCTGTTAACTATGCTTCTGCACCAGTAGTTTGGTACAGTAATAAATATGTGAGGCCTTTTATTTGGAAAAAAAAAATAAAAAGCACAAACTCATTTATGAGTAAATTCAAGACTGTTTAATGGATAAAAATCAATACTATATAAGGAAGAAATTTTCTTCTCTAAGAAAGATAACACCAAAGTATTTTCTTAAAAATAAAGGAATAATGCACTATGCTTTATCATGGAAATATCCTGTATCACAAAGATGCCAGTTTTCCCAATCAAAATTTACATTGCACTTATAATCTATAAGGAATTTTTATGAAATTACTAAGAATATTTAGAAACCAGTCTGGAAGATCAAATGCACAAAAGTGCCAAAGAAAAAACTAAAGGAAGGAGAAAAGCCCAATCTCATTCAACAGATGAGGATTGAGAACAGCATCAGATTTCTCAACAATACTGGAAAATAGAATACAATAATGCAATCTTTAAAAATACTGGGATAAATTAATTACAACTTCTAATTGTATATAGAATTTTATCTTTTGTGTGTCAGGAAATCTGACATCTGAAGAAATAGTAAATAAGAAAATATGAGATCGAGGAAATGGAATTTCTAACTTCAGGGAACTAAAAAAAAAAACTCAAAGGTGATGATGAAGTCAGAACACAGACCACAAATACATATCTAGCCTGGAGGACAGAAAACTGAGGAGGGATAAATAATGTATTTCAACAACTATATAAGAGATTACACTTAAGACAGAGAAATAAGGATAATTGTGTAATTGTGCCAGTTTTCCAACATTTGTTCCTCCAGATCCTTCTCTGCCCTAGTCTCTGCCTCAGGATACTGACCTAAAATCATTTCTGGGATTCCTTGGCCTTTCTCTTCAAGATGTGTGTGGTCAATGGTAAGCCACGCTGAGGAATTTCAAGGAAGAACAAGGAAGCCATGGAGAGCTTTGTTCCTCAACTGGCGAGCACTCTGCCTAGGAGCTGCATTCTTTACACTTAATAATTTCAATAACCACTCCATCTTTGTCCCCTTGGGCCTAAAAGCAGTAATAGCTCTACTATTAGTAGCATAGGGTGCTGCACTACTCATTGTAAACAGTTTCTTTACTAACATCTTGAAATATCCTAATTTGGTACCTATTACCTTCTGGGACCATGACTGGGACAGTTTTAGATAATTACAAATAAGTGATGACATAATAAAAGGAGACAATTAATTCAGGTGATAAAATACTTAATTGAGAATGATTCTAAAATGAGGGAAGTGAAAATAAGGGAGTATGTTAACTAATAATTAATTCAAGAAAACTTCCCATAAGTGATTAATTGGTGAGACTTTTAGAACTCACATCTAGTAGCCTTCTACCTGTTTGTACAATGGATGAAAATGAAGAAATTCTTGATAGATTGATAGAAATATAGGCATAAATTTGTTATATAGCCCACTATAAAAAATTACTAATTAGATATGGCAGTGCTGACTCAAGAATTGGTATACATGTCTATGTAATGAATAAATACAATAGTTCAGAAATAGGCTCTGTGGATTTATTTTATTGCCAAAGTGGCAATTCAGTACAATGAGGAAATATTTTATAAAATAGCTATCCCTTTTGGGGAGGGGAACAAAGGGAAATAAAATTCTATAAACTACAAAAAATTTGAATAAAAATTACTTACATCTAAAAAAGGCAAATTAGAGAAAAATATAGTACAAATAAATAATAAGATGGTAGTTTTAGGTATGTGTGAATGTGTATCAATGATTAATTACATGTAGGTGAATTAAATACTCCAATAGAAGATAAAGTTATATTGAATTTTTAAAAACCTATATACAGCTTTTAAAAAATTCTTAAATATGAGTAGATAGAAATTGAAATAAAAGGAATTGACAAAGAGATATGATGAAAATGTCAATATAATTACAAATATACAAATACTAGAAGAAGTAGATTTAATATTTCTAATGTATGTACCTGAAAACAGCTGCAATATACATATGGCAAAAGTTTACAGAACTAAAATCTGTAATGATAGAGTGAAATTTCTACAGACTTTCATGGTAAGGTGGATGGATTTTCACAAATAGAAAACATTAGAAATAATCTAAATCTAAATGTAGTGATGTGAATAGATTCTAAGTCAAATTGAAAAGTAAAAATAGCAAGTTACAGAGCAATGAGTCTGGTTTCTATTTCTTTATTAAGGAAAGTAAGTTGTAAGTATAAGATTGTGCATCTATATGTTTTGTTTTTGTAAAAGAAAAGGTGTAGAGAAATATACAATAAAAATTTACAGTGGCAATTCTGTGGAAGGAATTAAGAGGAAAGAATTTAAAAGTTCTGCTTTTTTCCTATTGCTGGAATTTGTTACAATTTTTTTTTTACATAAAGAGTATATTCCTGCACTACTTGAATAATTAAAAGAGAGGACAAAAACAATAAAGAGCCTGGTACAAACATGGCTAATGGTTTTTATTATAATATCCATATTTTTCAAATATCACTCTTTAATGGGATATTGAAGGGGTTTGTATTTACACAAATACTAGCCATCCAGTAATCCAAGAAATTCAGAGATGATATATGAGATTCCCACTTGTCACAACTACAAGGAAAAATCTTAGTGAAATTACGCAAGAAATGCCAGGAAAGAGTGTTAGACAAAATACTAGAAGAGAATACAGACAAAAATCAACATTTCCATGGCCCTTATTTACTGTGTGTTTTTCAGTTGCCCCTAATTATTTTTTCTTTCTCAGGAAGACATTAAAAATGGAAGTAGTTTCTTGCCACAAAGAAACTACTTTAAAAAGCTATGCTAAAATGCTAAATATGGATTTTGATGAGTATCTAAAGAATTCTCAAAGCCAAGGCACATTTATCTGAGCATACAGTGTATGTATTTTAATTACATTCAGTGAAATTTCTAAACATCTGACATCTGTTTACTAGTAAACATTTAATTAAGTATTTGAACATAACAATACAAAATGAAATGTTTTAAAGAAGCCATTACAACTCTGTAGTTCTAACTGCCATCCTAACAAACTCAGAGGAGAGCAGAAGAATCTGCTCCTACAGTCAGGGACAATGGAGCCCATTTGTTCTGTGTTGTTTTATTCCCTTGTTTCTTTGACTGTTGTCTGTTTTTTCTTACCATCTCTCCTTCAGTGATGATGCATTATTCATCAAGCCTTATGTATGAGAAGGTTAGCATCTTGTAATCAAAGCAGTGGGTCCAAAGTTTTTCACTCAGAGACCATTGTGCCTATATGTATTTGAAAATCATTTGTTTTCCCAGTAAAAGTAAAGTGTGAGTCTCATTAAATTTTGTCTAGCTCTTGGAAGTTACAAGACTGACTTTTATCTGGTGATGAAATATGAATTAAGCATTGCAACTTTAGCAGATTCCATGTAAACACTGCAGACATAGAAAACCTTTTATCCTGTGCCATGCTGTTTTTAGGACAGGATGTGTGAGAGTAGGCACATGGGGAAGAGACCTCTTAAAGTGCTGGGAATTTACACCCAGCTGTGGTGACCTGTCAGGACAAAGCTGTAGAGGGGTTGTGTGTCACCTCTCCTATAGACACTGTATTCCATTCTAGCACCCTGTTGGCCTAGAGCCCTACTGTTTCCCAGTTCAAACAGGACCACTTGAGACTTTCCACTGTGGTACTCCTGAGAGCCCAGGCCTCCAAAGCAGCCAACTTTATGCAGACTTTTCCAGATTCCACTCTCCTCATTGAATATCAGAATTGACTGTTGCTTATTCTTGTTCCCCTTAGATAAACCTACATGACTGCAATTTATCTGTGGATGGGGGAAATCAAATTATGATTTTAGTAGCTGATAAATGACTTGACTAGGTCTCCCTTTCAAATAACACCAGTATTTGGAAAGTAATTTTTAATGTCCTTGGACAGCATGAAATATTGCTTGCAAACACTAGCATGCTGTGCCTGGCAAATCCTAAAGTGACTATCATTACTGATGTTCTGTTATGAAGAGCACGGGAACAGCAGGCAGAGGGTCTCATTTTGAGATCCAGCTTCTTTATCTGTGATGCTTACTAGCTCTCTGGTTTGTATTTGTTCTCTAAATGTCAGCTCAATGTCTAGTTATATTCTGACCTGATATCCTCAACACCAGCAAAGTGTAATCTTCTCAGCATGTTTATCCTGATGCTACAAGGACTTAAACACTGCTCTAATAATGATGACAGTGATGGTTAATATTCATTGATATACTCTATGTCAAACACTGTACTAAGTCCTTTATATGGATTATCCTGTTGGATCAATACAACTCCATGAGGAAGTTGTTATTCCAATTTTATAGATAAGAAATCGACAGGTCAGAGAAGTTAAGTAATTTTTCAAAGGTTATGTAGCTCGTAAATAACAGAATTAGAATCCGACCCAAGCTCTTAACTATTAACATATTCTGCTTCTATTACTCCTGGAGTGGTCTCCTCCTCCCATACATTGCATGCCCTAGGCTGTTGCTAATTTTTCTCTGGCAGAGATTCTCTCTTCCACCCCTGAAATGGGAAATCAGTACCTTTGCAAGTTATCTCCCTTTACAACAAGGCTGCTTCCTCATTTTCCTTTTGAAAAAGCTTTAATCACCATCAGAGTGCTTTATAGAAGCACAACAAAAGCATTCATTCAACAAATGAGCTTCTACTAAGTGTCAGGCACTATTCTAGGTAATGCAGATATTGCAAAATAAAGTATCTGGCTTAATGGTGCTTATAGACTAGAATGGGAAGACAAGATAAAAGCAGATAAATGATCAAGATAATTTTTTTTAGTGATACATGCTTTGAAGGAAATAAAACAGAATGATAAAAGCAATGGCTTACGAAAGGCTATTCTACTTTTTTTAATTTTTAATTTTATTATGTTATGTTAATCACCATACATTATATCATTAGATTTTGATGTATTCTACTTTAAATTATAGCAGAAGACTGGTGCAACGCCAGTGACCAGCAGTAGGGGCCTTATTTGAATGGACTGTGCTCTATCCACATAATAGAGTACAAATCAGCTGCAAAAAGTAACAAGGGGGAATCTCTAAGTACTGATACGGAATGATTGCCAGAATAGTTTCTTACTTAATATGCTACCTTTTTTTGTAAGAAAGGGGAGATATGAATATATATGTATATATATAACTATTATACATGTATACACACAAATATATATATTAAAAATGTATATTTTGCTTATATTTTTACAAATAAGAGTGGTTGAATGAAGAGAAAACTGATGGGGCACCGTAGGTGGCTCAGTTGGTTAAGATCTGCCTTTAGCTCAGGTCATGTTCTCAGGGTCCTGGGATCAAGCCCCATGGTTGGCTCCTTGCTCAGTGGGGGATCTGCTTTTCCCTCTGCCCTTCCTCCCTGCTTGTGTTCTCTCTCTCTCTCCCTCCTCCCCTCCTTCCCCCCAAATAAATAAAATCTTAAAAAGAGAAAGAGAGAGAAAGCTGATGAAAAACATTACCTATAGGAGAGAAGGGAAAAGACCAGAATGAAAAGGAGTGGCAGTGAGATTTCTGTGAATGTGCTTGCCTTGGTACATAATTGTGACAAACTATGATTTTCATAATTTGAAGAAAGTTATTGATTCTAGAAATAGTGGGAAAGATGGGAAACAAGATTCAGTGAGATGTTTTTTAAAAATATTAAGTGGATGCCATCAGTACCGTTTTCTTACTGGTTCTTGAATACATCATATATATTCCTGCCTCAGGGCCTTTGCATTTAACATGCTCCTTTTGGACTGATCTCTCTCTCCCATAGCTTGGTCTCTCTATCAGACATCTGATGGTGTATTCTAAGTCATCTGCCCAAAGTAGCACTTTCACAGTTTCATGGCATTGATTACCATTTGTCAAGCCATGAGATACAGGAAAAGTGTGGTTAGAACATTGTGGAAGACTGTTAACCTTCAGTAATATCTGTTCTTTCCAGGTTAAAAGCTACATTATATTTTCCAGGCTCTCTTGCAACTAGTTGTATGTAGCCAGTCATGTGGGTAGACTGTTCTAGCCAGTTAAATATGGGTAGAAGTGATGCGGACTTGGCCCATACAATTACTCTTTCCAGTCCTCCATCCTTTCTCTGGCTCCCCCTATACCATTGAGTAGGGAAGACTCCAAAGACTTAGATAAGGGTAGAACTTAAAGAGCAAAAGATTTTGAACCCGAATGCCTGCTGGAGAAGGTCTCATTTCACTGATGGGAGAATGGTATAAAACTTTATTTTGTTAAGTCCCTATACTGTCAAAGTCTAAACAGATAAATGGAACACACTTAGAGTACTTAGAGAAGAAAAAAAAAAGGGAATTAGTTGACATACATGATGGAAGAGATGAGAGTTAAATAAGAGACTGAGGGATAAACTAGAGGTTAGTATCAGCAAGAAATTATTACCATCCTAGCCAAGAGAGACAAAGGGAGGTGTGGTGGTCATAGAGTTTAGGGCCTGGTGGAAGCCAGGAACATGAAAAGCCTACTCTGTGGGAGGTAGAGCCACAGAGAAGATATAGCCACTGTCCTTGGATAGGTTACCTAAGGGACAGAAATATCCTGGACTCTCCTTTTCTAGCCATCCAAACTCCTGGCAATGCCCTCCATTCTGGATTGATCTGGAAGTGAGTTGACAAAGGACTTGTAAAGAGCAACCTGCAGGGATCAGCTCCCTTGCCATCAGAGTAAGAAGAGGGTAAGGCCTGGCTTTGGGTTTCTTTAGGTCATGGTATCTATACTGGCTCTTATTTCCAGTGTACTAAAAAAGCTCTTGAGGATTGTGAGCAGAATAATGTACTGATCTGACATACAAGATGATGAACATTACTCTGGCAGCATTAGGGAAAATATACTACAAACTGGTTAGGAAAAGAAGCAGGGAATAAGAGGCTATTGTAGAAATCTAGGCAAAAGATGAAGAGTGCTTGAATAGAATGGAATAGGGGAGGGAATGAGAAGCAATTGAATGTTTGGAAGCTTGAGCCAACAAGGTTTTAGAAAGGTTAGATGTGAGGTATGAGGGAAAGAGAGAAGCCAAAGAAGACTTCCAGATTTTGGGTCTGAATAATTAGGTGAATGAAAGTGCAAGTTACCACACTGGAAAACACTTAGGTTTAGAGTTTGTAGGAAGGAATGGGGAATTAGTAGATTTTTGAGATGCCTATAGCAATGACAGTTTTCAATAGATGCCTTACACACTCACTACATTTCTAATAGCAGTGACTACTTGGAAGTACTAGGTCTCATTTCACTGGCAGTATCTACTTGGATCACTGCCATCCTTTTAGGTAAAACAAGCAACAACAACAAAACCCTGTGTATAGTGGCTAGAGATGGAGTTTTCATAATGTCCCATTGCACAGTGTCACCACGTGACACCAACACCAAACTAAATATGAATTCCTTTTCTGAATAGATTAGCATTTCCACTTTTCTCCATGAAAAAAATCTGAAACCAGATTTGAGCCTTGGAATGGGAGGGAAGGATCTTGGGAAAGAAGAAAGAAAATCAGGTTTCAGACCAAAATGGAACTGAGTTATAAAATTTGAATACTGAAAGTAATGACTTGAATTTGTTCCTTGAATTTATTCCTAAACTAATCAATGTATGTTATATAATTATAATCTCATTTAAATACTAAAATTAAGATAGACATATAATTATAAGACTCACCAGTAAAATATTAAATTGTTTTTATATTGATGGTGATGAATTATATCATTTTTAAAAAGTATTCTCACATCTTTTACTTTGGGTTGCCCTTAAAATAGCTTCTTATGTTAATATGGCTATAATTAGTAATAAGAAATTGCTTTCAGTCTTTTACCACTATAGTGTCCTTTCTGAGGATGTTCGATATTAATCAGTGTTGAAAAATACTCCTGATGGGATCTAAGTAAGTTGCAGCATGGAGGTACTATGGTTTCCATGATCTGGACACATATCTAGATAATGACAGTATGACTTGGTGATTACAACTGGTCTGCTTGGGTTTAAACAACTTCTTGGGTTTGAACCACTCACTGGTGATGTGATCTTGAGTATATTATTTGTTTTTCAAGTCTTCTTGTCTGAAAAATAAAAAAGGCATGTTCTAGTAGGCATTGCATTTCAGCAATTGGATTATAACCCTCTTACACTTCTTTGTGTACTTTCCCAAAGCAAAACAGAAATTTGATAACTCAAAATAAAAGTCTATAAAAAACAAATCTCCAAATAAATGCAATGCTCTGTAATGGAAATGATCATTATTTACCCCTGGGACAAAAAATTAAATAGGTGATGAGTCATTTTTTGCTGCAATTTTGAGTTGAGGAGGTCCTATAATTACATTCCCATATTTTACCCTGGTGTGAATTATTGATACCTTTTTGGTGGATTCTTCTTAGATTGATTGAAGTTTACAGATGAATCAAATATTCACAAACCTGATAGCTATTGTGGGGTGGGACATGTATAGATTGAGTTAGAATGGGGAAGCACCTGTTTCTTTAGTAACGAAAGACATACGAGATATTGGCTTCATTAACTTTACTGCCTTTGTAAACTTAATTAACAAACATCTGCACCCTGCTATCTATTCCCCAAGGTTTTGACATTTTCCACATCTTCAAATACCTTCATTTTTATTTATTGAGCATTTCCCAACCAGCTAGTCTGACAAAGTTACCAACAGGTGACGTGTCAGGAGTAAAACTACACTTCTTGAGGCTTTAACTGGTCAGAATACCAGTGTAATTTTTGATCACTAATCATGGAATATGGAAGAAAAACTGGGTACATCATGTTGTTTTTTTTTTCTTTCTGTCCAGTTCCACAGATGTCAGCAAAAAATTCAAGATCACTTTTGTGTCTGTAGTGCATATATAACTAAGTTTCAGATCAATTCAGTTTCAGTTTTAAAAATAACCAGTGATTCACTATGCAGATCTTAGATGTATTTTTATATTTCCAGGCATATTCTTTTGTCCCTTTGGTGCCCCTTCAACATCCACCTGGGGTTTGATCTTCCTCAGTAATGGCAGATTTATGGTTGTGATTACAAGGAATGGGGAAATCTGTCTGCTTCTCTTTCATATGAATGTAAGGGCCTAGATGTGGATTTTGATGGAGCTGGGCAAAATTATTTTACCTCATAAAGGCCTCAGGTGAGTGAGTTTTTGGGCAAAAGATACTGTGTCTAAGAGCCCTCTGAACTAGCCCATTTCTCTTAAAGTTATTTCAAAGGACATCCCTGGCAACCAGCTGATTACTCAGCCTGCATTATCAATGGCCTGCATAGGTGCCACAATTTAAATTGGCTCCCTGGCTTCTCAGGTTGATCGTTAATATTTTTGAGGGATACATCTCAGTGCCAATGGAATACTGTTTGGAAATGGAAAATTACAGACATATAGGTAAAAAATTATTCATTTTTATAGAAGGAAATGTGTTCTTTTAATATGCTGCGATTATTTTTAGATGTTGAGATGAGAGCATGACTCACCACCTTCCATTTCATCCACCACTTGTGCCGGCCCCCACTCATCTTTCCTGACACATTGTGCTGATGAAGGGAATGACAGCCTGTTCTCCACAATGTGGTCATCACCACATGTTGCAGCCGCTTTGGGAAAATATAGGGTGCTCTATTTCTTGGATACATATCC
This sequence comes from Callorhinus ursinus, assembly GCF_003265705.2. Lineage (NCBI taxonomy): Eukaryota > Metazoa > Chordata > Mammalia > Carnivora > Otariidae > Callorhinus > Callorhinus ursinus. The sequence continues at coordinate 19,866,172 of NW_027397083.1, read as the reverse complement.
CCAGACTTAACACCAGTATTCTGTGGGTCAGTCCACCCTGTGACCTTTATATACCATCACATAAGGCATCAATGGGTTTTCTTCTTCCTAGTGGTTAACAATAAGGTTTCAGAATATTAGATATCAAGGTTCAAATCTAGTTTCTTTAAAAAAGTTGTTGCCACTAAATGAAGTTTGTAACTGCTTTGAACATCTTTTCTATGAGGGAATTAATAATATCAACTCAAAGGAGTTATTTGAAACATTAAATGAGATCATGATTATTAAGAATTTAACACTGTGCTTTACACTGAATATACAAGACATTGCTGTTCTAATAGTAAAGATCAATATTATAATTGTAGTGATTCTAACTGTGGCCCTTCCCATTTTCTCAACTGCAAGATTAAAATATGCCTATAGCATCCACTAGAGTAATAGGAAGCTAAATTTCTGCATATTCATATGAGCATGATGCACTTTTGGGGGAGTATCCTAAGAAAATCCAATTTGTTATTATTATTGATATTTAAATTAGGGGGACTTTTTGATTTGTAGTATCAAAAAAGTATATTTTCTTTGTCATTTGATTTTTCTTATGCCCAAGAGACAATTATTTATTTGTAGTTAGTTTTATCAAGCCTTAGGCATGATTCATGTTCTATCCCATTCCTGGCCAAGATTCCTGCCCACCAGCTCCCCCACACTCCCCTTTCTGTCTCATTGCTAGTCCATTGCTCATATTTTCAGAATTACCCTTTGCCAGTTTTTCTATTATTCCTCTGCTTACCTTGCTCCTTCCAAAAGTAGTCTGTCCTTAACCCTCCTAATTTTCAGAATTACCCTTTGTCAGTTTTTCTATTATTCCTCTGCTTACCTTGCTCCTTCCAAAAGCAGTCTGTCCTTAGGCTAATTTTACTGATTGACTAGAAGAACTACAATCAATGTAAAACATTCTTAATTAAGAAAAAAAGGAAATAATAGAAGTGTTCAAACTACTGTGTATATCATTATTCTTTTCATGTAAAGTCCCTCTCCAAAGTCTCTGATTTTCATTGCTCATATGATTGGTGTGTAGACACGTGTTAGAATTTTTTTGTCAAGCCAGCTAGGGGACAAATGATTGTAGTAGGATTATATCAAATTATTATTATTTTAGAAGAATTTAAGCCATTTTGCAGAAATCATGCTTCTTCCTTAGGCATCATGTTTCTTGATATAAACTTAAAGGTCAGAGGAAAAGAGAACAATTTAGGATAAAAACATGTCCATAGTGATTTTTCTGGTGATCCCTTCTTTTCTCACCTCCTTTTCTCTCTTGGCAAAGAGAAAGAGAGTGAAAAGAAGGTTCTTAAAACTAGCAACATATTGAAAATAAAATTGGCAAACTGCCCTCCTTCTAAGGGGAGGGGGACAATATCAGTTGACTGTTATTCAGAAATGAAATGAATTTTTTGTATATTCAAGCCCATTTTAGAAGAAGGGATGGAAAAGATAAAGCTAAGAAGAAACAATGTAAAGAAAATGACTACTCTCATTCTTATATTGGTGTGGATATCCATGTGGTGAATTGAGGAAGACAGTGACCTGAATACAGATTTCCCACTGATGCTGCTAGTGCCTAGGATCTAAGAATCCCTAAACAATATCTTTAAAAGTGAGTCTATTTTACTTGTAGATCAGGGCCAGATTAAGACACTCTAAACTTCTAGGGCGCCTGGGTGGCTCAGATGGTCCTGACACATTGTGCTAATGAAGGGAATGACAGCCTGTTCTCCACAATGTGGCCATCACCGCATGTTGCAGCCGTGTCTGTCTTCGGCTCAGGTCATGATCCCAGGGTCCTGGGATCGAGTCCCTTATCGGGCTCCCTGCTCCTTGGGAGCCTGCTTCTCCCTCTGCTGCTCTCTCTCTCTCTCTCCCTCTGTCTCTCATGAATAAATAAATAAAATCTTTTTAAAAAATGATACTCTAAACTTCTAGAAATCTTAAATGATAAAAAAAAGTCCCCACTCTCCCAGACTTGTCACATAGAACCCAAATTAAGCATAATACACCTCCTCAACCATCCTCCCTTAATAACCATTAGTTTGTTCTCTATAGTTAAGAATCTGTGTATCTTAAAGGGTACCCAACATATAAGCTTAGTGTGAAAAATGTGTATTGCCTTAAACCTTAACAGATATGGAATGACAGGTTGTAAATAGTTATAAAAGTATGCAGCTTTAGGATAGACCTCTGCTCTTTATTGAGAAACCTGGGGCAATTTCTCTGAGTTTCAATTTTTTTTAATAAGTGACAGGTGAATAATAATATCTGCCAAAAAATAACATACACAGCACAGAGTTATTATGAGGATTGACTGAGATAATGTTCAATACATTTTATTGTTATTATCAAACTTAGATGAGTCCTGACCTCTTAGGAACCCATGGACAATGGGGCAAGATACCCGAGCCACCTATATCTCTCCTGTAAAAAAGAAAATTGATATCAGCAAGATGGGAGTCATGAAGAGTAGTATTGTAGAGGGGTAGAAAGAAATCAAGTTATTAAAAAAACAAAAACAAAACACAAGTCTGGCACATAGTAGACATGCAATAAATCTTAGTTCTCTCTTTTTTAAAGATTTTATTTATTTGACACAGAGAGAGAACACAAGCATGAAGAGCAGCAGGCAGAGGGAGAAGCAGATCATGACCTGAGCCAAAGGCAGACACTTATCCAACTGAGCCACCCAGGCACCCCGGCACTAATCATGGTTCTCTTTTACCTGTATACATTACCAGCACCAAAGCTAATCAATGTATTATTTATTTAATTTCTGGGAATGTTGTACAAATTATATGAGTGTTGCTGAGGAGGAGAGGACGGGGGGAGATTATAGGAATTGGGAAATTATTTTTCTCCTTTTGTTTCAAGTCACCCTAATGATTTAGAGTTGCTTTACCAATGAGAATTTGGAATGGACCATCATGGGCTCTTTCTCACTTTGAGATTTTATAGGATTTTCAGTACAGAAATTGTTTCATAATATAGAACATCGGATCTGGAATTGGCTAACAAAATATGAAGATCTGAAAAGGACAATTTTTTTAAGTTGAAATTAAACAGCAATCCCATCAGTTAGTGGCACCATTGCAAAGACTGTAGGAAATCTGAAAATTTAGTCAAAATAAGGGTTTGTTGGCACAAAAGAATTTTCCTAATTCTTATTTTCTTGATGGCTGTTTTGTTTTACATTGATTGCTACTGACTTCACTGGGTTATTTATGGAAAGTGATTAAAATCAGCAAAACCTGGTATCCTGGTGATGGGTATTAAAGAGGACACGTAATGAATGGAGCATTGGGTATTATATGCAAACAATGAATCATGGAACACTACATCAAAAACTAATGATGTAATGTATGGTGATTAACATAATAAAATTTTTTTAAAAATCAACTAAATATTTAATACTCATAAGAGGACACTTGCAATAAAATCTAGCCAGGTTTTGACTGAAGGCCCACATGCTTATCATGATTGTACTAAATCAGTTATAAAGCCAAATCTCAAATATTTTCATTTACAAATGCTTTGTGTAATTAATTTCTATAGCAAACTTACCACCTGTCAGGTCCTATTATAAACACTATATGTTTATGAACATGTTCACAAATCCCGAGCCTATTTTTAATTGTTTTTTTCTATTTCCTACCTATAGAATAGACATGAACAAAAGTGTTCATTTCTCCAAACCCATTTGAACTTTTTTCTTTTTTTAAGATTTTATTTATTTATTTGTCAGAGAGAGAGAGAGAACACAAGCACAGGGAGTGGCAGGCAGAGGGAGAAGCAGGCTCCCTGCTGAGCAAGGAGTCCAATGTGGAACTTGATCCCAGGACCCTGGGATCATGACCTAAGCTGAAGGCAGACGCTTAACTGACTGAGCCACCCAGGTGTCCCCCATTTGAACTTTTCAACCAAAAATATTTGTTAATTGGTAGAAGAAAAGGCATTGGGATCTCCCAATTCAAATTATAATTGTCCAAGGAATTAAAAAAATAGACAAAATAATGAAATAATCATTTTTAAATGCTGGATAAAAGAATGAAGGATGGCTAAACCTGAGAGATGGAAAACAAAAAACATGAGCCACACAAATTTCCTGATTACTAATTTGAGATCATATCTAGGCAATAGTACATGGAGGAGAAAATTATGTAGGGCCCAGAGGAATCCTGAGTTAAGCGACAGAGCTGAAAGTCTAGACAGACAAAGGCAGTTAGAGTACAGGACAGATTATCAAAAGGAGTGCATGGAAAGAACACTCCTCAGATCTGAAAGTGCCTCTTTTAAGTATTCAGCTGCACATGTATGTGAGAAAACTCCTCAGGACTATGGAAACAATTATCCAGAATTTTAGGGATAACAACGTCTAACATTCACATAAGACTAGGAATAAGGCCTCTTTGCATAAGGCAGATTGAAAAATCTCATGATTTACACGGAATTGGGGAGTATTTAAGAAGATCTTGCCTCAGCAGTGGGAAATAATTATTTCTAGATTGCCCATTGGTCCAAAAACAACTAACAATCATTAAAGCAAGACTACTTCCAAGTAACTTAATTGAAGCACAGGGCAAAATTGAATATTTATAGGAATACAACAATACCCAGAACCCACTAAAGTAAAATTTGTAATGTCTGGCATTCAATAAAAGATTACTAGATAGGAAAAAAAACATTATTCCTATTGAGGAGAAAAATCAGTCAGTTGAAACCATTCCAGGTCTGAGACAGATGTAAGAATTTGTAGACCAGGGCTTTAAAAACAATTATTATAGATATATTAAAAATGTTTAAAAAGTTAAGTCAAGCTGTAGAAGATATAAAAAAGACCCAAGTCAAACTTGGTGACATGAGAACTACAATGTGTGTGATGGAATATATATGATGTATGAGTAGGTATGATTAACAGCACATTAGCCAAGGTAGAAGAAAAGGTGAATTTGAGACATATTAGGAACTGTGACAATGAAAACAGAAAAAATTTTAAAAAATGAAGAGTATTTTGTATGGAAGTGTTGAATCACTACATTGTACACCTGAAATTCTTATTACACTGTATGTTAACTATCTGGAATTTAAATAAAAACTTAAAAAAATAAAGAGTATATTACTGAGCTTGTGAGACTTCAAATGACCTAATGTATACTTGGAGTCTTAAAGGAGTGGGAACTGGGGAAAGGAAAATATTTGGAAAAATTGGTCTGGAAAAGTTTCCTAAATTTGGTGAAAATTATAAACCTATAGTTTAAAGAAGCTCAATAATTCCCAGGCACAAGAAACATGGAGAAAACTATAACAAGGTAAATTATACCAAATTGTTCAAAACCAGTGACCAAAAGAAAAACCTTAAAACAAAAAATAAATACAAAAGATAAAAAATAAGTATGATGGAAAATTTCTTATCAAAAACAATACAATCAAGATAGTGGAACAAAATCTTGAAAATACTGAAGGACAAAAGGTGTTAAACATGAAGTTTGTATACAATAAAAATATTTTTCATATGTGAAAATGAAATAAAAACTTTTTTAGGCAAAGGTGAAAGAATTCATTGACAGAAGACCTACACTATAGGAAATGTTAAAGGAAGTTCTTCAGAAGGATAATTAAGCCAGATAGAAATATGAATGTGTGTGAAGTAATGAGGAGCACTAAAAGTGGTAACCACATGAATTTCATTCCTAGGATACTCTTCAGTAATCCTCTTGCATACAAACCTCAGCATATCAAATTACACAACCTACAGTAATAACAGAAAATATGATAATGATTAAACCCCAGTGCTTGAGCTAATATTGGCAAAGAATATTAAAACTAGTGGTAAATTAATTAATTGAGTAATGTTTACTATCTATTCTCAGTTATGCTATTTGTTTATTTGAAATTCCTCCTAGAAAGAGAATGTATGGACTTTAATTTCACAAATATGTGATAATTACAGAAATGTGATATTTTCTTAACAAGGACCAAGCTCAGATTACTTTTAGATACTGATTTTTCTCAAGGCAGAGTCTGTCAAAAAGTTTATCCTGTACATTACAAAAATAAGTTTAAGACTAAAGATTTACTAACAAATCTTGTTTTCTATTTATAGACTTCCCAATTTTGACCTAAATCATCACATATGTACATGTGAGTGTGTATACTTCTGTATATAATTATACATATAAATCTCTCTCTCTCTCTCTATATATATATATATACACATATATATATTTATTTATACTAGATATAAAATCATGGGGGCAAAGTAAGATTTTCATTAATAAAATTCTCATATTTCCAAAGAATTAAAAAATGAGCTTGGGGAGATATGTAAAACATGTATAATACATGGAAAGGTCCTGGAAGGAGGTGCTCTAAATTGATAACAGGAATCATTTCAGAAGAGGGTACTGGTTGGGGTTGGGGATTGGGGACTAAAGATGAGGGGCAAGGAGAGAAATTATCACTTATCTACATCCTCTGTGTTAGTACTTATTTAAATCACCATGTGTTGTTTCATAACCTTATTTTTAAGATTTTTATTTATTTATTTGAGAGAGAGAGAATGAGAGAGAGAGAGCACATGAGAGGGGGGAGGGTCAGAGGGAGAAGCAGGCTCCCTGCTGAGCAGGGAGCCTGATGCGGGACTCGATCCAGGGACTCCAGGATCATGACCTGAGCTGAAGGCAGTCGCTTAACCAACTGAGCCACCCAGGCGCCCTCATAACGTTTTTTTTTTTTTTTAAAGACAAGTGGACAATATTAAATCAATACACATACCCTTTAAGTAATTCCATTTCCAGTATATCTATAGGTAGATATACTTTTATGCAGACCCAAAGATTTTTATTAATTTCTTTTTTTTTAAATTTTTTATTGTTATGTTAATCACCATACATTACATCATTAGTTTTTGATGCAGTGTTCCATGATTCATTGTTTGTTCATAACACCCAGTGCTCCATGCAGAACGTGCCCTCCTCAATACCCATCACCAGGCTAACCCGTCCCCCTCCCCCCCTCCCCTCTAGAACCCTCAGTTTGTTTTTCAGAGTCCATCGTCTCTCATGGTTCGTCTCCCCCTCTGACATACTCCCCTTCTCTTCCTCTCCTGTTATCTTCTTCTTTTTCTTTTTTCTTAAAATATGTTGCATTATTTGTTTCAGAAGTACAGATCTGTGATTCAACAGTCTTGCACAATTCACAGCGCTCACCGTAGCACATACCCTCCCCAATGTCTATCAGCCAACCATCCCATCCCTCCCACCCCCCAACCACTCCAGTAACACTCAGTTTGTTTCCTGAGATTAAGAATTCCTCATATCAGTGAGGTCATGTGATACATGTCTTTCTCTGATTGACTTATTTCACTCAGCATAACACCCTCCAGTTCCATCCACGTCGTTGCAAATGGCAAGATCTCATTCCTTTTGATGGCTGCATAATATTCCATTGTGTATATATACCACATCTTCTTTATCCATTCATTTTTGATAAGGACGTTCGCCACAGTGTAACTTACCATATTGAGAAAAGGAGGCAAAAGCATATAGGTCCAATTGAATTAGTCACCAGCATATATTATCAGGTGAACAAAAGGAAGATCAGTGGTATAATATAACATGTTCAGGGGCACTTGGGTGGCTCAGTTGGTTAAGCATCTGCCTTTGGCTCAAGTTATGATCCTGGAGTCCTGGGATGGAGCCACGCATCAAGCACCCTTCTCAGCAGGGAGTCTGCTTCTCCCTCTCCCTCTGACCCTCCCCATTGCTTGTGTTCACACTCACTCTCTCTCAAATAAATAAATAATCTTTAAAAAATATAACATGGTCACTTATGCTTAAGTTTAAAAATATATATATAAATAAATAACATGGCAGTTAGAGATGCCAACCCACTGCACAGTCAAAACTATGCATATAACTTTGACTTCCCCAAAACTTTAACTACTAATAACCTATACTGTTAACTAGAAACCTTACTGATAATATAAACAGCCAATTAACACATACTTTGTATGTTACATGTATTATAGGCTGTATTTTTACAATAAAGTAAGCTAGAAAAAAAGTTATTAAGAAAATCATAAGGAAAATATATTTACAGTGTTGTATATTTATAAAAAAAAATCCATGTATAAGTGGACCCATGTAGGTCAAACCTGTGTTGTTTAAGTGTAAACTGTGTATGTGTGTATTATGTGTATGCATATATGTGTACTTTGAAGTGTAATATATAAATATTCCATAGTTACATTTGCTTATGTTATATATACATATGCACATATATGTATAATTTATGGGTATATAAATATAATATATAAATACATATCCTATAAGCTATACTTGCTTAAGTTATATATACATATATCTTATATATACACATAGTTTTTTATGTGTGTATATGGTTGTAGTCATATAAAACTTATGATTCCATAGGCACAAACCTTTGGGAGATAAAACACAAGACATTCTTAGCAATGGTTGCATCTGGGGAGGGGTATTGTGGATCTAGGTAGAAGGCTTTCTATTCTAAGTTCAATACCTTATGTATCATCTGAGTTGTGTTTCTTTCATTACGTATTTGTTTTCTGGTATATACTACACTGCTTGGCTTATTGCAGAATCCTACTGTCCAAAACAATAGCAATATTTGGTTGTTGAGCGCTTGAAAGTGGTTGGTCCAAGTTGAAATATGCTGTAAAATAAAATACACACTGGATTTTGAATATTTAATATCAAATACTAATAATATTACAATGATTATATGTTGAAACAATAATATTTTGGATATATTGACTAAGTAAAACACTTACTAAAATAAATCGTAACTGTTAACTTGTGTCAGGTATATATTCAGAATGAATTCTTTGCAAAAGGACTAGTATTTTCAGTATTTATGCATACCAGTATTTCTTAAAGCATGCCTTGAAAGTGTCTTGATGCGTGTTACCTTCCTCATTTTACAGATCACAAGATAGAGGCAGAAAAGTTTGAGGAGAATTTTGAAAATTTCAGAGTGAATGAAATTTAACTTTATGAGTTAATTTTTTTCAGTTGGCAATTTAAATATAGGAGGAATTACATTTTTTGGGAAATATAGCTGAAATAGGAACATTAAACATTTAATCCAGTCCATTACTCTATTGTTAAAGGAAGCTTGTTAATGTCACTTCTACACAGTCATAGAGGTAAAGACCTCTATCCCAAACTAGGTTTTATCCCAAACTAGGTTAGGTGATGGGTGTGTGCTTAAATCAGGCTGTAGATCTCTTAATTCTTATCATAATTTTAATTATTTTTCTCCTATTAAACTATGTACCAAGAGAACAATGTCTCTCAATTTTGTCCATCATTTTAAATCCTGCCTTTAGAGAACCAGGAAACTAGGTTGATACTCAGCACCCATTTAATGAATGAATGAATCGATCAACTAATCCTGAAAGTTAGGAAATCTTTGATTTTACAAATATGATATATCCCTTTGCTGTGCTCCACTGTGTTAATTATTCATTTATTTTACAAAAGAATTGTGTGAGAAAACATACTCAGAGCTCATGGATTTGCATACTTGAGTACAACTTAAATCATCATTATTTCTTTTTTCATTGTTTGCAGGGGTAGAAAGTAATTGTACCTCCTTCTCATTACTTGGGATTAATGATACCTTATTATTAAACACTTAACATTTACATTTCAGAAGCTTTCAGATTCTCTTTTTGTCATAGTGTTATGCTGCCACTACCAGGAGTATTGGATATTGTTGCATATTTCACCATCGTTTGTGGGTGATATGACATTAAATATGACAAAAAACTTACGCAGATTAAGAAATAAATATTTGGTAACTTCAAAGAAGGAAGACGGATAGATGGATAATTCCTCAGTGTGCCCACAAGGACATTCTACAGTCCGTATGAATCTTGAGGTCATTAAATTTATAAGGAAATAAATTAGAAATAAATTAATGCCTTAAAGATAGCTGATAAGGATTTATTATGGAATTGACAATAGCATAGTATTTTATAATTTTATAAGAGCAAGCTAAGCTCTGTGTCTCATTGGCTATATGTGAGCAGCTTTGTTCTTCCTTCTTAGGTAGATATCTAGATCTCATTTGAGATGAGGCAAACCAAGTTCTCTTTCTCCATCATGTTGAAGAGAATGCACAAGCATATACATTTTAGTAATTTTAATGATTTAAATGAAAAATGAAAAAATGAAATGAATTAAATGGATAATGTAGCAAGGTATTATGGATTTTTTTAATCAAACATAAATTATCCCCTTGGACAGAGTCTTAAGGCTTTAGGATTCCAAGGACTTATTTATTAAATTTACTGAAAACCTCTTGGAAAAACTGACTCTTGGAGAACAATTTCTATAAAATGAAGAGCTTTGCTTTATTTCTTTATCTTTTCTTAGAATTGCACACCTCATGATAATGATGTCCAGACTCTGATCTTGTCTCCTTGATTTGTGAACACACACACACACAAACATATAGGGATAGTGGCCATTTAAAATCTGATAAAGAGAATTTAGAGAGCTATATGGAATAAATTACAGGAGTGTGAGAATCTTTTTTTTTCTTAAAATTTTTTTATTGTTTTGTTAATCACCATACATTACATCATTAGTTTTTCATGTAAGGAGTGTGAGAATCTTAATCCTTAATCCTGTTTATTTATTTATTTTTCATTACTCTCTGTTTTAAATAGAATTTATACAACACAAAAAAAATCAATGAAAGATATTCAGTTAATAAATATATCTTTTTCACATATAATACACCAAATGGTTTTGCTCAATTTTATTTTCTGAACACAGTTGATATTTTAATACCCTCTGCATAGTGGATGAAAGAATTACAGGATTTGCTATATTTGCCTCTGGAAACTACTTATTACTTCTGAATTCATGAATTTCTTCAAATGATAGGACTATGGCTGAATGGAAAGAACAAGCCACTTGTATTAGAAAACATGAGTTTAGTTATTATCATTTTTACTTATTAGCTCTGTGAACTTTTTAAGGCCAAATTTGCTTTAGATGCTAATTTTTAAAGAAATAAAATGTAGTGATATAGTCAAGATCTCCTTATATACTATGCTGCACTTTCTCCAGAGAAAAAATAATCACTATCTTGAAGTGGTGTGGATTCTCATGCCAATATTCATAAATTTGCAAGAAGTATACGTACCCATAAAAAATATTTAGTATTCTTTTCTGAATTTCCTTCCATAAATTATCTTAAGTTGTATGGATCATATTACACTTTGCTTTTGTTTCTTATGATTTAACATTTTTCCTACTTAAATTTTTATAATCCAACTACTATTTTTTTACTATAAGTGATGTTTATTATTATCTTCTCTTACATTTATTGGCCATTCAGGCTTCCACTTCCCAGAATTAGCTCATCCTACATTTTGTTTGTTTTGGGTTTTTACTTTTGGATTGTTTGTATTATTCTAATATTAATTTGAAGGCATATTTTTTATGTTTAGTATAATATGGACACCAGTCCTTTCTTGATCACATGTTATTAAAAAACCTTCTCATGTAAAGATATTTGTCTTTTATTTTTGTTTATGATATCTTCTGTAATGCAAAGTTTTTTTTTAAGATTTTATTTATTTAACAGAGAGACAGCAAGAGAGGGAACACAAGCAGGGGGAGTAGGAAAGGGAGAAGCAGGCTTCCTGCAGAACAGGGAGTGATGCGGGGCTCAATCCCAGGACCCTGGGATCAAGACCTGAGCCGAAGGCAGACACCCAACAACTGAGCCACCCAGGCACCCTGTAATGCAAAGTTTTTAATTTTATTCTGGTCTTTAAGAATTTTTTCCCATTCAAGTTTATACTTTTTGAATTTTTTTTTCCAAAAATGGTTGCCTGCTTCTCATTTATAAAGATACTCTCTTTTAAAAGTCATAATGTTCCATCTTTAATTCAAATTTGAGGTAATATGAAATATAATGCAAAGTAGGGAATCTGGTTTTATTTATTATCATATGGTTAGCCACTTTTTCCTAGAACCATTTTGTAAATAATTTTTTTCTTTCCCCACAATGATTTATCATGCTAAATTTGTCATACACAAATTTCCTATCTATAAATAGGTCTATATCTAGGCTCACAGCTCTGTTCCAACGGTTTACTTTTCTATCTCTACAATAAATAAACACTATCCAGTTATTTAGCTTTATGGATTCTTCCTATCTTAGAGGAGAATTCTACTTCCCATTTTTCTCAAAATTATCTTTTACTACATTAAGATTTCAAAAACCAGATTATCAATTTCTATGAAAAATCACATTTATATCTTGACTGGAATTATATCTAATTTATTGTTTAACCTGAAGGGAATTGACATCTTTGTATATAGTTTTCTCATCCATTGCCATAATGTGGAGCCATTTTCATAAGATCTCTGTTAGATATACTTTCTTTCTTTCTTTCTTTCTCTCTTTCTCTCTTTCTCTCTTTCTCTCTTTCTCTCTTTCTTTCTTTCTTTCTTTCTTTCTTTCTTTCTTTCTTTCTTTCTTTCTTTCTTTCTTCTTTCTTTCTTTCTTTCTTTCTTTCTTTCTTTCTTTCTTTCTTTCTTTCTTTCTTTCTTTCTTTTATAAAAATCCTTTTAAGGCCTTATATAAAACCTGGGAAAGAGAAAAAAATATGGAATACAAAAAGCAGAAGGATGGATAATCAAATTAACCCAACAGACCAAAATTACAACCTAACTATAGAGAAAGCTTGGGATGAGCCTTTTGCCAGAGAAAACACAAAAATCATAGGAACTGGAACAACCAAGTATCAATAAAACCAAGAGGAAAGAGAAGCCAAAAATAAGGAAGATTGAGTTAAAGCTCTTTGATAAGCAGTTAGATTTCTAGATCCTTATCCTTCTTGTGCTTTGTGAGGTAACTTTTCCTCTGCCCCAGTAAAAACCTAGGAATTTAGTTTCTCAAAAGAGTAATTCAGAGCCTCTTTCAACTGAAGATGGCAGGCACAGTTGAGATCAGGGGTGCCCTCCTGAGAAAAAGCAAGATTAGGTAACAATAGGTATGTTAAAGGGTAAAAATAGAGACCCTTAGATCTATACCCCCCCCATTTTACCTCCAGAATACTAGGAACCAGATCCTTTCTCCAAAATTGAAGACATTAAAGGACTCTTCTAAAGATGTCTGAATAGCTCAAGAAAAAGAATACCAAATGACACAGCCATCTCATGTGGTAAAGCATTACTAGTTCAAGTTGCCAATTCAAGAGTCAAAAATGTTCATATAAAAGATAAAAGTTAATAACAAGGAAGAAATAGACAAAAATAAACCATAGAAACCAACTTGAAAAAGATACTAAGAGCAAAATTTCTAAAATTCTATCATTGATATTCTCAGAAAAATTGGAGAATATATTGCATCTGTGAAACATGCTATAAAAAATAATGTTAAGTGAACAGAAAAGGATTCTTTAAAATTAAAAACAAATACGAGGGTGAAACAAAAATAATACAAGTGTTAGAAAATGAAGTTGAGAAAGTTTTCTCAAAATTAAGCAAAAAGTTTTAAAAAGATACCTAAGGGAAGAGAAAGGGAAATCCAAGATATCAATAATAGGTGTCCCAGGAAAAGAAAACAGAAAGAAAGAAATTATCAAAGAAGCAACATGAAGAATTTTCCCAGAATTTCAGACTGGAAATTGTTAAAATGACAAGGCCAATTGGATTAGGCTCATTATTAAATATGCAGAGGTGATGTTCTTAAATAGTCTTGTTTCTGGAATTACTGATATCAGACATAAGTCTTCAAACTGATCTACAGCTTCAAAGCAATCACATTCTAACCAGAGTTTTTCAATGGAACAAAATGGTTTATAACATTTATTATTGCTGAGGGTAAGTTTTTTGTTTAATCATGTTTGCTAATCATTTATTACTATTAAATGGGAAAGCTTTTTCTTTTGTATATTGTTGTGTGCAACAATCTTGCTTACTTTTTTCTGTTTTTAATGATGTTTGCATAGACTAAATCTATGTTGAGATTTATTTTTTTTAATTTTTAAAAAAGATTTTATTTATTTGAGAGAGACAGAGACAGAGCATGAGCAGAGGGAAGAGGCAGAGGGAGAGGAAGAAGCAGATTCCCCACTGAGCAGGGAGCCCTGCATGGCGTTCAAGCCCAGGACCCTGAGATCATGACCTGAGCCAAAGGCGGATGCTTAACCAACTGAGCCACCCAGGCAGCCCTGCTCTGTTGGAATTTAAACTACCCTTGAATAAAGACAATTATATTTTTTCCTTTGCTAACTTCAGAGCTATTCATTGTGTTTCTTGTATGATGCATGGCTAGAATTCCTACTGCAATGTTAACTCTGAAATTTTTAGTGAGTTTTAAGGATTGAATTCAACAGGTTAAGGAAAACTTGTCTATTTCTAGTTGACTAAGAATTTTTCTTTTTCATGACTGAGTATTAAATTTTACCTCCCTTTTAATCTCTTAATATGGCTAATTATATTAATAAGTTTTGGGTAATAGCATGAAAATTTTAAAATGTATATTCCTGAATTTAACTTTTAGTATTTTAATTAGGATTTTATATATATGTGTTTATAAGTAAAATCTATATAGTTTTACTTCTATAGTCATTTGGGCTTTAGCACTAAGGACATACATTCTAAACTCATTAAAGAAGTTTGGAAATTTTCACTTTTTTTTTCCTATTCTCTTGAACATTTTGTGTAAAGTAGAGATTATGTATCTGTTCCTTGAATACTTGGGAAACTCTACTGTCATCAAGATTATTTACTCAGGTTTATCTTATTCACTACAACATTAAATTGGAACTTTGGTTTTAAGTTTTATTTTCATCTTTTACACATGGGAATATGAGTATTTTCTTTTTAAAAATTTTCACCCTGCTGGATATTCAAATTTTTTTAATTTAATTTAATTTTATTATGTTAGTTACCATACACTACATCATTAGTTTTTGATGTAGTGTCCCATGATTCATTGTTTTCGTATAACACCCAGTGCTCATCACAACATGTGCCCTCCTTAATACCCTCTTACTCAACCCCCAAACCCCCTCCCCTCTAAAACACTCAGTTTGTTTCTCAGAGTCCATAGTCTCTCATGGTTCATCTCCCCCTCCAATTCCCCCCCTCATTTTTCCCTTCCTTCTCCTAATATCCTCCATGTTATTCCTTATGTTCCACAAACAAGTGAATCCATATGATAATTGACTTTCTCTGCTTGACTTATTTCACTTAGCATAATCTCTTCCAGTCCCATCCATGTTGATACAAAATTTGGGTGTTCATCCTTTCTGATGGCTGAGCAATTTTCCATTGTATATTGGGACCACATCTTCTTTATCCATTCATCTACTGAAGGGCATCTCGGCTCTTTCCACGGTTTGGCTATTGCAGACATTGCTGCTATGAACATTGGGGTGCATATGGCTCTTCTTTTCACTACATCTGTGTCTTTGGGGTAAATACCCAGGAGTGCAATTGCTGGGTCAGAGGTAGCTCTATGTTTAATTTTTTGAGGAACCTCCACACTTTCCAAAGTGGCTGTACCAACTTTCATTCCCACCAACAGTGTAAGAGGGTTCCCCTTTCACCACAACCTCTTCAACATCTGGTTTTTCTTGCCTTGTCAACTTTTGTCATTCTAACTGGTGTAAGGTGGTACCTCAATGTGGTTTTGATTTGAATTTCCCTGATGGCTAGTGATGATGAACATTTTTTCATGTGTCTGTTAGCCATTTGTATGTCTCCTTTTGAGAAATGTCCATGTCTTCTGCCCATTTTTTGACTTGATTATTTGCCTTTTGGGTGTTGAGTTGGAGAAGTTCTTTATAGATCTTGGATACCAACTTTTTATCTGTAGTGTCATATGCAAATATCTTCTCCCATTCTGTGGGTTGCCTCCTTGTTTTGTTGACTGTTTCCTTTGCTGTGCAGAAGCTTTTTATCTTGATGAAGTCCCAAAAGTTCATTTTTGCTTTTGTTTCATTTGCCTTTGGAGATGTATCTTGAAAGAAGTTGCTGTGGCCTATGTCAAAGAGGTTACTGCCTATGTTCTCCTCTAGGATTTGATGGATTCCTGTCTCACACTGAGGTCTTTCATCCATTTTGAGTTTATCTTTGTGTATAGTGTTAGAGAATGGTGGAGTTTCATTCTTCTGTATATAGCTGTCCAATTTTCCCAAAACCATTTATTGAAGAGACTGTCTTTTTTCCATTGCATATCTTTTCCTGCTTTGTCGAAGATTATTTGACCATAGAGTTGAGGGTCCATATCTGGCCTCTCTATTCTGTTCCATTGGTATATGTCTGTTTTTGTGCCAGTACTATGCTGTCTTGGTGATCATTGTTTTGTAATATAGCTTGTAATTGGGCATATTGATGACCTCAGCTTTGTTTTTCAACATTTCCTTGGCAGTTTGGGGTCTTTTCTGATTTCATACAAATTTTAGGATTGTTTGTTCTAGGACTTTGAAAAATGTCATTGGAATTTTGATCAGGATGCCATTGAAGGTATAGATTTCTCTGGGCAGCATAGACATTTTGACAATGTTTATTTTTCTGATCCATGAGCATGGAATGTTTTTCCAATCTTTTTGCGTCTTCTTCATTTTCTTTCATGAGTGTTATACTGTATATACTGTAGTTCCTAGATTATAGATCCTTTACCTCTTTGATTAGGTTTATTCCAAGGTATCTTATGGTTTTTGGTGCTATTGTAAATGGAATCGATTCTCTAATTTCTCTTTCTACAGTTGCATTGCTAATATATAAGAGAGCGACTGATTTCTGTGCATTGATTTTGTATTCTGCCACATTGCTGAATTGCTGTATGAGTTCTAGTAATTTGGGGGTGGAGTCTTTTGGGTTTTCCACAGAAAGTATCATGTCATCTGCGAAGAGAGAGTTTGACTTCTTCTTTGCCAATTTGAATACCTTTTATTTCTTTTTGTTGTCTGATTGCTGTTGCTAGGACTTCTAGTACTATGTTGAACAATAGTGGCAAGAGTGGGAATCCTTGATGTGTTCCTGATCTTAAGGGAAAGGCTCTCATCTTTTCCCCATTGAGGGCGATATTCACTGTGGGTTTTTCATAGATGGATTTTATGAACTTGTGGAATGTTCCCTCTATCTCTATACTCTGAAGAGTTTTAATCAGGAAAGGATGCTGTATTTTGTCAAATGCTTTTTCTGCATCAATTAAGAGGACCATATCATTCTTCTCTCTCCTCTTATTAATGTGTTCTATCACATTGATTGATTTGCAAATGTTGAACCACCCTTGCTATTATAAATCCCAGGGATAAATCCCACTTGGTCGTGGTGGATGATCCTTTTAATGTATTGTTGGATCCTATTAGGTAGGATTTTGTTGAGAATTTTGGCATCCATATTTATCAGGGATATCAGTCTGAAATTCTCTTTTTTGATGGGCTCTTTGTGTGGTTTGGGGATTAAGGTAATGCAGGCCTCATAGAATGAGTCTGGAAGCTTTTCTTCTGTTTCTGTTTTTTAAAACAGCTTCAGGAGAATAGGTATTATTTCTTCTTTGAATGTTTGGTAGAATTCCCCAGGGAGTCCATCAGGCCCTGGACTCTTGTTTTTTGGGAGGTTTTTGATCACTGCTTCAGTCTCATTACTGGTTTTCAATATCTTCCTATTTCAGTCTTGATAGTTTATAGGTTTCTCAGAAGGCATCCATTTCTTCCAGGTTGCTTAATTTATTGGCATATAGTTGTTGATAATAATTTCTAATAATTGTTTCTATTTCCTTGGTGTTAGTCGTGATCTCTTCTGTTACATTCATAATTTTATTAATTTGGGTCCTTTCTCTTTTCTTTTGGATAAGACTGGCCAGTGGTTTATCGATCTTATTCATTCTTTCAGAGAACCAGCTTCTAGTTTCATTGATCTGATCTACTGTGTTTCTGGTTTCTGACTAATTGATCTCTGCTCTAATCTTAATTATTTCTCTTCTCGTGCATGGCTTAGGCATCGTCTGTTGCTTTTTCTCTAGTTCTTGAAGGTGTAAAGTTAGTTGGGGAATTTGGGATTTTTCTATTTTTGAATGAGGCTTGGATGGTTATATATTTCCCCCTTAGGACTGCCTTCACAGTATCCCATAGGTTTTGGACCAGTGTGTTTTCATTCTCATTGGTTTCCATGAATTTTTTCAGTTCTTTGATTTCCTGGTTGACCCAAACATTCATGAGCAGAGTGGTCTATAGCTTCCAAGTGTTTGAGTTTCTTACAAAATTTTCTTGTGATTGAGTTCCAGTTTTAAAGCATTATTTTGAGAATATGCAGGGAATAATCTCAATATTTTGGTGTTGGTTGAGACCTGATTTGTGACCCAGTATGTGGTCTGTTCTGGAGAAAGTTTCATGTGAGCTCAAGAAGAATGAGTATTCTGTTGTTTTAGGGTAGAATGTTCTGTATGTATCTATGAGGTCCATCTGGTCCAGTGTGTTATTCAAAGCTCTTGTTTCTTTGTTGATTTTCCGCTTACATGATTTGTCTATTGCCGAGAGTGGAGTATTGAGGTCTCCTACAATTAACTTATTATCAGTATGTCTTTTTATTTTGGTTAACACTTGGCTTATGTTGTTGGCTGCTCCCATGTTGGGGGCATGGATATTTACAATCATTAAATCTTGTTGGATAGACACTTTAAGAGTGATATAGTGTCCTTCTGTGTCTCTAACTATAGCCTTTAGCTTAAAATCTAATTTGTCTTATATGAGCATTGCTACCCTAGCTTTCTTTTGAGGCCCACTGAAATGGAAGATGGATCTCCATCCCTTCACTTTCAGTCTGGATGTATCTTTAGGTTAAAAATAAGTCTCTTGTAGACAGCATGTGGATGGGTCCTCTCTTTTTATCCAATCTGCAAACCTTTGCCATTTTATAGGAGCATTTAGGACGTTCACGTTGAGAGTGATTATTGAAAGATATGAAATTATTGTCATCATGTTGCCTGTGAAGTCCTTGTTTCTATAGATTGTCTCTGTAAATTTCTGTTCTGTATCACTCTTGGGGTCTTTCTCCTTTTATTGAACCCCCCTTAATATTTCCTGCAGGGCCGGCTTAGTGGTCACATATTCTTTCAGTTTCTATCAGTCTTGGAAGCTCTGAATCTCTCCATCCATTCTAAATGATAGCCTTGCCAGATAAAGTATTCTTGGCTGCATGTTCTTCTCATTTAGTACCCTGAATATGTCTTGTCAGACCTTTCTGGCTTGCCAGGTCTCTGGGGATAGGTCTGACGTTATTCTGATGTTCCTCCCTCTGTACGTAAGGAATCTCTTCCCCCTAACTGCCCTTAAGATGGTTTCCTTGGTTCTAAGATTTGTGAGTTTTACTATTACATGCTGGAGTGTTGACCTGTTTTCCTTGATCTTGGGAGGGTCCTCTCTGCCTCTAGGACATGAATGTTTGATTCATTCCCCAGATTAGGGAAGTTCTCAGCTATGAATTGCTCAAATATATCTTCTAGTCCTCTCTCTCTCTCCATCCCCTCAGGGATTCCAATAATTCTGACATTGAAACGTTTCATTGTGTCACTTATTTTCCTGATTCTCTTTTCATGGATTCTGAGTTGTTTTTCCCTGGCCTCCTCTTTTCCCTTTTTATCTATTAATTGGTCTTCTAGGTCACTGATTCGTTCTTCTGCCTCACTTACCCTAGCTGTTAGATTATTTAGATTAGATTGGATCTTATTGATAGCATTTTTAAGTTCTGCCAATTCAGCTTTCATTTCTGCCCCTAGAGACTATATGTTGCCATTAATCGATTTCTCCATTCTAGCTATTGTCTTCATAATTGCTAGCCTGAATTCCATCTCCAACATCTTGGTTATATCTGAATCCATTTGTAAATCTGTGGCATAAATCATAGTCTCTGAGTCTCCCCTATTTTGGGGGTTCATCCTCCTAGTCATTATGTTGAGGGGTGGTGGAGGGAATGTATAGAGTCCAAATTATTGACCACAACCCAAGCAAGATGCACCTGTTTTCTAGGGACCTTAGGGTTGCTGGCCTCTTGTTTTCCCAGCCTGCCTTCTGGGGGAGGGGCCTGCCACGCTGTTACTCAGGCAACCCTGTTTGGACAGAGTTACCCTGCCTCCTGTGGGGAGGATGGGCTCAGTGAAAACCAGTTTTTGGGGTCTTTTGTCCTCTGACAGCTTTTCTTGGTGGCTTTCCATGTCTCTTCTGAGAGAGCAGAAGAGATCATTTCCAACCTTCTGCCTCAGAGCAGAGAGATTGCAGTCTGTTCTTCAGTGAGCTCTCCAGGCCACACTATCTCCATTTCTGTCTGTGCTGCTATAAACTGCAGTGGCAGTTTATACAACCCAGTTGTGGGCCCCTCAGCAGGGCTC
The DNA here is from genome assembly GCF_003265705.2 of Callorhinus ursinus. NCBI lineage: Eukaryota > Metazoa > Chordata > Mammalia > Carnivora > Otariidae > Callorhinus > Callorhinus ursinus. The sequence goes on along the minus strand of NW_027397083.1, from coordinate 19,845,739 downwards.
CCAGTCCTTGCCTCCGGGTCAGGGCATGGGGGTATGTCTCTTCCTTTTGTGCTTCTAAAACTGCCAGCCACCCCCAGTTCATACACGTGGCCCCTCCACTCCAGGTTTCAGTCCAGGGAGCTGCCCTAAAGTCCTTTCCCTGCCTACTCATCTGCAAGTCTGTGCCCTGTCCCCACAAGAGGAGGCTATTGCTCACCAGTGGTGCAGGATCGCCATGGCTCCCTCCCCCTTTTGTTTATCTTCCAAAAGCTGCCCACGGAATCATGGCTTCCTGCGTCATACCGCAAAATCAACCCTCTTTGATATTCTGTTTGTAAAGATCCAGATATATCTTCTTACATCTCAGGCTGATTTCATGGGTGTTCAGAGCTGTCTGGTAGATATCCAGCTCAATTCAGGGAACCAGTTGGAACAGGGTCCCCTACTCTGCCATCTTTTTCCCAAATTTTTTAATACAATTAATTAATTTTCAAGTTAAGTGAATTCAGTGGGTGTGCCTCATTATCATAAAAAAAAAAATCTTTGAGGAGATTGCAACAGTTATTGGTTTTCCCAGTACTTGATAGTTAAGTATTTTAAGCTGAACTCTTTTAAATGTCAAATAATAGAGAAATCTAGTTGATTTTTGGGTTTCATTAGAAAGAATAAGATAAAGTTTTGTACTCAGGGAACCAAAGGATGGAGTTAAGACAAACAAATACAGATGTAAAACATAACAAAATAGGAAATGTCAAAGGGGAAGGTGAAGCACGTTGCTGTACCCTTATATGATCTGACTCTTGCTATGTGATTTGTTTACCTTAAGCTCCTACCTTTGCTTACTATGCTCTATCCATCCTGAACTTTCTTCTGAATCTCAAAACTCTAAGATGATTGATATTTCAAGTTCTTCATACTTCCTACTCTCTCTGTGTGAAGTGCATCTTTACAGATTCCACATGTCGCCTCCTTTCTCATTAGCTGAGATCCAACTAAAGTGTGATGTCCATGAGATGATTTTTACCACCATTATAGTTAAAGAATCCCCCCACATAGTTATTCTTGATTATCTTCTTTTATTTTCTTCAAAACTTTAATCTGAAATTCTCCGTTCACTTATTTGCTTGTATATTTATTGTCTGCATACTCTCACTAGAATGTAAGCTGTATGAAAGAAGAAATGTTTCTATCATCATTGCATCTGTGGAACCTTAAAAAGCACCTTGCAAAAATTATACTGTTCTACAAGTATTTGTTTAAGTGAAAATTAACTTGGCATTTTCTATACTTTTGAGATTTTGTTGGTTGCAGTATTCTTTAAATTGACATTGGAAGGGGCACCTGGGTGGCTCAGTCTGTTAAACGTCTACCTTTGACTCATGTCATGATCTCAGTGTTCTGGGAATGGAACCCTGCTTAGGTCTCCCTGCTCAGTAGGGAGTCTGGTTGTCCCTCTCCCTTTGCCCTTCCTCCCACTGATGTTCTCTCTCAAATAAATAAAATCTAAATAAAAATAATAAAAAAAGTAAATTGACATTGGAAGATGCACATTTCAAAGACAACAGCGTAATAGGGACAGGTATTCAACAATGATACCCCAGATAGCTCCAGAAAGCTCATAGTTACAGCACAGCATACAGCAAAATCATTTCACACAAAAGAAATAAGAAATATTTTGAATTTTTAAATAGAATAAAGATGAAATTTCTTAACCCTCAAGTTTCATTTAGTTCTTTAAATCTGGTAAATTTTCTGAAGAGCAAATTGCCTAAAAAATAACTGTCAATTTTGAATATACACTGCATTTAGAAGGTATACTCTAGGGATAATAGAGAATGTTGTTTTAAATTATATTTACAGGGCGCCTGGGTGGCTCAGTTGGTTAACCGACTGCCTTCAGCTCAGGTCATGATCCTGGAGTCCTGGGATCGAGTCCCGCATCGGGCTCCCTGCTCCGCAGGGAGTCTGCTTCTCCCTCTGACCCTCTTCCCTCTCGTGCTCTCTATCTCTCATTCTCTCTCTCTCAAATAAATAAATAAAATCTTAAAAAAATTATATTTACAGTGAAGCAACCTCTAGAATGAAATATTTCTAATATCAGATACACAACAGCATGTTTTATCACTTCAAGTCCTTCACAAATACTGAATTATCTTATAGTTACAGTTGATTCCAAATTATTTCCTCTGTAAAGGATATTAAGTTGGACCTCACTATATTTTCCTGTTCTATGTGTAACAAAATTAATTGGCTAAGTAGCATCAAGATGGCATTTATTAAATGTTATAGACCTGTTTCTCACCTATAGCCCCAATAGTGCTGCACTATATTGAGAGCAATATGATCTCTCCATGGTTATGGTTCAAACAATACTTTAAGCTCCTGCAGATTTTTGATAAGATAATGTCTAGCTAGACAAATGAAATCTATGTGCTGTAACATCATCATCATCATTATCTGTTTTTAAAGATGTATGAAGAATTGCTCAGTCATAAAGAACACAGATGGTAAATATCAAGGTCTAAAAAATTTTATAAAGAACTCAGTTTCTCCAATGCAAAAAAAAAAATGTAAAGCATGACACCTTTTAATTGTACTTATATTCAGATCCAGATATTTCCCAGCTTGTGTGAGTGAAGAAATCTATTTTAATATAATTGAGAACTGTCTTCCCACAATGGGGAAGCACTCAGTAGAGAGTAAGCAGTTTTTAGGACTAATTCTGACTGCTCTCCCCCAGCGTTGCCATCTTGTCATCTAGCCACATGTGCGCCTTATCCAAATCACCATGCATATGCATAGCCATATGTTTCCTCCTTGTAGGCCTCCTTAGTCTCATCATTTGGTTCAATATCAACACTCCCGTCCCCTCCCTTGCAATTCCACACATTGTGTTTCACTCATTGCACCTCTAACCACACCTCAGGAAAACTGTTGCTATCCAGAGGGAAATGATATTGCCTGAGATGTGTGAGGGTTGTCAGTCTGACCATCTATACCATCTATACCAAGGCTGTTTCTGACTGCCTTCTCCTCTGATCTGTCATCACAGAAAAGTCAGTGTTTTTCTCTGCTTTGTAAATTGGAGTGTAGGCTGAGTTCTTTGCCATCCTCCACTTCTCAAATGAATTAAGGTTCTCAGAATAACTCTGAGGGGAACTGAGTTTTGCATGTGTTTCTAGCAGCTTTGTCTGCAGTGGAGGTGATCTAAACTGCTAGGATACCCAGGGAACTTGGGTGAGAAATGCCATCTGACTCGTCATCATCCATGAAATATAAGTGTGAAGTACTGGGGGGCGGGGAGTTGTCCAGGGGGAAGGAAAGAAAACAAAGTAGAAATGTGGAGAGATACAGTGGTGTTTCTTTCTCTGCATGTCAACAGGGAAAGTAAACAAACATTTAAGTAATAGCTGTTTTCTAAGTAGGATCTCCTGAAAAACACAATTACCCAGAGAAACAAAATGCCCTGTGGATTTAGGGGGGAAAGGAACTTTAGAAAAGGAAACTAAATGCCAAGAAATGGCTTACATTTACTACATAAAATTTCTCTGTTAATTGATTCTACTCCTAAATCTAGGAACATCATTTGTGAGACCCACTGCAAAATGAAAATGTGTTTCCTTGTACGAAAAGTGGGGAAAAACAGTTATGTTAAATGTATTAAAATGTTTTTCTTCCTTCTGTGGTCTCACTCTCAATCTGTGGTCATGTTTATTATTTGCTGTTTGATGCCATTCTAAATAAACAGAAATTAAAATTAAGCAATGAGCATGAATTTTACCATTCAGCTTAATATTGTGCAATATCAATTTTAAATACAATAATTAGAAAATAATTCTTATGTGGAATCCCTGAAGTTATATAACTTACATTTTGTGACTCATACCTTCATATGTATTTTGTGCTTATCAGAACTGTAGAAATATTTCACAAAACTAACTCACTTCTTCTACTTCTTGACATGTATGCATCTACCAGCACCATCTATCTTTGGCTTGCTGATGAATAAGGAAAGAGAGAAATGTAAAGGGACTATGGGTTGCTCTGTACTTTATTTTTCTATCTTCTGTGTTATCATTTTCAGCCTAAGTGGTTGACTAATACAGGGAAGCAACATCAGTAAGGAGAATATGATAGGGTTCCCCTGTCACTCTTGTTTCCTATAATGTCTTTATATTCTTTCTACATTTCAAGAAAGTTCTGGTTCAAACAAAATGTGGTCTCTTAGGGCTAATAGTACTCTTGCTTACTCTTTTTGTAAACTTAACAGGTTTACCTTTTACTTTTATGCAAGTCTCACTGAACTACGCATTTTAAGTCCATTGGAATTCTGTTCTCATGGGACATTGTGAATGCTGTATGGAAATGGAGTGACAAGGAACAGGGGATAAACATATTGCATACATCTTCTCTGCTTTATTGTCCCATTGTACTTCACTTTCAAAATTCATGTTTAAAGATAAAATCATTAAGAATTGCAAGATAATGACAGCAGAGCATTAAACCAAGTAAAAGCCTTTCTGATTTCAAGGATCTGTGTGACTGCACAACTGCATTCCCAAAAAGGTGTCACTGTCTACTCTTGATTGTTGTCTTGGTAAGTGGGAATCTATCTGAGGATGTAAAAGTTGTATTACATTCACCCTCATTCAGTCATGCCCTGATATATCCCAAAACTATGAGGATAAATTCTCCAATCCATTTATTTGAAAACAAAGGAACCCCAGGTTGGGGAATCAAGAACAAATTCAATTAAGTAAATTTTGCTCAAACAAGTATTATACATGTTAGAGATATCTGAATCTAAGGGTATCCATATCAATGGGCTTATCCTGAAGGCCTAAGGAAAGGATGGTGTATTAAAGAGTGAGCACAAATCAATATAGTGATATCTTAAAATCTCTGTGACATTTTAAAAGCAAAAGTCCTTCTTGTTTGTCACCTGTGTAAGGAATAATAACACTATGTCTCAGAGAAGAATACTTACATTTCTTAGAGGATTAATATTGGAGTATGAAATTCATACAATGAGCAGCCTCCAACCCAGAGAAGAAACTCATTAGTATTTCAGGCTCTAGAAGCCATTAATGCTTTTAGTACAAAATTTTTGACTTCTTGGTGTCAGCATAAAAGCTTCAATATTAACAGCAACAGAAAGAGCCCCATGGGAACGGTAAAAATTTAGCAAATACAATTTGTTAATAAAAGTAATAGTAATGATGATAAATAGTAATTATGGCTAATATTATAAAAGCAAAAATTTTGAACTCTGTGCCATAGTGTGTTTAGAGTATGTATTATCTTATTTATTCTCCACAATAAATCTGTAGGAGAGACAGAAAAGAAACAAACTTTATTAGGATCCCATTTTAAATGTGATAAATATGAGGTCTAGAGAATTAATTATGTTGCCTAAAGTCTATCAGAGGATAGGTTGTGGAGGCAAGGTTTGAGAGCAGGTGCCAAGGATGACCTACAATTTCTGGACCATCTGCATGTAATACTCCTTGTCTTTAAGAACTGCACCAGGGGCACCTGCGTGGCTCAGTCAGTTGGGCATCTAACTCTTGATTTTGGTTCGAGTCATGATCTCAGTGATGAGGGATCAAGCCCCACATTGGGCTCCACTCTCAGTGGGGAGTCTGTTTGGGATTCTGTCTCTCTCTCTCTCTCTCTCTGTCCCTCCCCCTGCACATAAGTTCTCTTGTTCTCTTTCACTTTCTCTCTGTCTCTTCCTCTCTCAAATAAAGAAATCTTAAAAAAAAAAAAAAAGAACTTCACCACATCCCTCTTCCAGGGGTAGAATCCCATAGACAGGTATATAAAGTATTGTAGCTCCTTCTTTGAAGAAATTCTATAGTTTGATTAGGTAGGCATAAATATCTCCTCCAAACTGGTCAATAAAAGCGTTTATCAAACTTTTTGAAACCTACTGTCCATTTTACATCAGTACCAAGTATTCATAGTCATCTAGTTATAACATCTATATGCCTTACAGTCTGATATTTTCTGTTCTATTTTTCATTTCTAAAAATGCAAACTATGAAACTCATTCAATAGATTAAAAAACACATTTTAATTTGAAAAAAACATACTGGTTGATAAGAATCTGTCTCCCAGGATTTTGGAATTGGAACTAAAAGACAACTAATTAAGTTTCGGTGATTCTAATAGTTATGTGTGAATTTTATTTATTGTTGTTGGGGGGGGCAGGCAGCCATATTCTACTACCTCTAAACTACAATATTGTTTTTGCAAAAGGTAAAGGGGAAGAAGATGAGTTATAGTCTTTAATTTTGACTTTTTAAAAAAGATTTTAGTTATTTATTTGACACAGAGAGAGGGAGAGCAAGAACAAGCAGGGGGAGCTGCAGACAGAGGGAGAGGGAGAAGCACACTCCCCACTGAGCTGAGCTGTCTGTCTTCAGCTCAGGTCATGATTCCAGAGTCCTGGGATCCCCTCCACATCGGGCTCCCAGCTCACTGGGGAGCCTGCTTCTCCCTCTCCCTCTACTGTTCTCCCTGCTTGTGCTGTCTCATTACCTCTGTCAAATAAATAAATAAAATATATATTTATATATATATATATATATATATATATCTGGGAATAAACATGCCTTCATGATTTGGTCTCTTCTTAGTTTCATTCAGTAATTCCTCTAGTCATATTTTTTAATGGGCAATTACTATATACAAAGTGCTATGTAATAAGATTATAATAATGTGAATGGACAATTGTATTTTTCAAGATAAATGTGCATATATGCATATTTCATTTTACATGCTTTTCCTGCAATGTGACTGACACTCTTCCCACTGAGATGTGTGTTTCAGGTGTCTATGCACCCCGACTTTGAACCCGTGAAAACTTTTGCAACTACCTCAAGCAATAAAATGAGGCAGTGACACTATATGATAGCTAGCTCATATAAGGCAAAGCAGCGCCTACTGGCTATCTCTCAGAAAATTCATTATTGAAATCCATGTAGGCATGAAGACTGCATATGGAGGTCCAGGAATACCAGAACTGAGATTCTCAGCCAACAGTCCAAATCAATGATCTAATGTGAGAAAAAGAGACTTAAAAGACTCAGTCTTTCATCCCCCACTGAGCTCTTTCCTGTCCAAATTCCTGATTCACAAAACCAGGAAAGAAAAAAGAATGATAATTATTGCTTTTTAAAAATTTATTTATTTATCTATCTATTATCTATCATCTATCTATTTATCGTCATCTATCTATCTACCTCTCAGAGAGAGAGAAAGCACAAGCAGGGGGAATGGCAGACAGAGGGAGAAGCAGACTCCCCACTGATCAGGGAGCCCAATGCCGGACTCAATCCCAGGACCCTGGGATCATGACCTGAGTGAAGGCAGATGCTTAACCAACTGAGCCACTCAGGAGTCCCAACAATTATTGTTTTAAGCCACCAAGTTTAGAATAATTTGTTATGTGGCCAAAATAACTGTGATGAGGGAAAAGAAGAAAAGGCCTCCATCCTCATGGAGATAATAGTTTGTTGAGAGTCAGATATATATTAATCCAATATGACTACAAACAACTATAAACTCTAATTACAAGTAATAAAAACTAGAATGTAAACTCCGGGCAAAAATAGTGTCTCAAATTGTTTAATCTGCAAGGTTTAATGCAAAAACATAGTAACCCCAGAATTGTTGAGTGGGTAAATGAATGAATCAAATGTTATGAAGGAAATACATACAGAGTTATGTATACCAAGGAACTTGAATGAGCCTGAGGGATTAGGGCATCTTTTCTCAAAGAACGTTTCATGAGCCTGCAGCAACAGCATGTGTTAAAGTCTGACTGGAAATAAGGAACATGATCTATGCAAAGGTCAGTGCAACTGAAATGCAGAGGGTAAGGGTGAAAGTAAGTCATGATAGGGAATTAAGTTTTATTCCAAAACTAATGGGAAACTGGGCACTTGGGTGGCTCAGTTGGTTAAACATCTGCTTTTGGCTCAAGTCATGATCCTGGGGTCCTGGGATCAGCAAGGAGCCTGCTTCTCCCTCTCCTTCTGCCACTCCCCCTGCTTTCGTTCTCTCTCTTTCTCAAATAATAAATAAAATCTTAAAAAAAAAACTAATGGGAAACCATTCATGTACTTAACCAGGGGCATGATACAACAAGATTTTTTTTTTTCAATTGATTCTGGCTCAAGTGTAAAGATGTGGGTGGAGGAATTTAGTGTGTTTTTTTCAGTAGTCCAGATGAGAAGTTTAGATTAAAATATTTGTAGTAGGATAAAACAAATAAGTGGGTTCAAAAGATACTTAGAAAATAAAATCTATAGGACATGGATGAATTTTGGAGGGAGGCAGCATCAAGGACATCTTCAATTCTCGAGAAATGGATATATTTTCTTTCCATACATTGAGAAAGGAACCATTAAAGAAAATGAAGTTTAGGGGTTAAGATCACAAATTGTACCTTTTAGACATCTGAGTGGAGATGTCATGTAGGAGGTTAGAAATATGGATTTGAAGTTCAGAGGAGATGACTGAACTAGAAATAAAACTTGGGGCTTATGGCGTATTAATGATTAGTGAAGTTTTGAGCAGAGATGAAGTCATTTAGTTAAGAGGAAGAAAAAACATAGCCTAAAGTAATATTTTGGAATGTATAAAGGATGAGTCTAGAGAAGAAACTGAAACGGTATGATTAAAGAAAATAGAAAATATGAAGTCACAGAAACCAAGGGAGAGATCATTGCAATGAGGAACATATATAGTATTGGATAGTGGGGAAAAGCCAAATAAGAAGTAGACTGAAAACTAGTTTATAGTGACCTGAAGTATATTGTTGACCTTACACTTGTTCACTTGTGTCAGGCATTATGTTAGGCTCTATATAGATCCGACTCCTTGCTCAGCAGGGAGTCTGATTCTCCCTCTCCCTCTGCCTACTACTCCCCCTCCCTCTGCCTGCCACTCCCCCTGCTCTCTCTCTCTGTCAAATAAAATCTTAAAAAAAAAAAAATACCCAAAGGGGATAGAGAGAAGACTTGCAAGTAGAGAAGAAGTATGGTCAGAGAATATATGGGAAGGCTGTTCATCAAGATTTTGGCTGGAAAAAACTAGAATATTCAAACTGAGTAATTTGAGGAGAATTTCATACAGGGACTGTTTATATAAAGGTGTAACCAATCAAGAATAATACAATGTCCTGGTTATGTGTATCCTTATAACTGTAAGCAGCCATTAGTATTCAGAATTGAAGGAGCCAGGAGAGGAAGCATTTATTGGAACTCAATAATGATCTGCTAAGGAGAGATCCAGAGGGATAAACATGCTTCTGCCACAGCCTCTCATTGGTCAAACTCAAGCAGAAACCGAAGGGCGAAGGAGCTTGTTGATGCAGTCCATTGAGTTCTGCCTCTTTACACACAGACAAAGTGGAAAGTACATCTGGAAGGTCAAATTCAAGACTCTTCCTAAGTATCGTATCTAATGAAAGATTGGGCTGGAAGTTCACTGGTTTTATGTTTAATTAAATTGAACAAACATTTATTCAGAGCGGAATAGACACAACTGGCACACACTTGGAGATGTAAAAAAAAAAAAATGAATACATCTCAGATTCTATCCTTAGTGGACAAGCCAAGTAGCCAAGAGACTATATTACAACTTACAAAAAGAAAAAGTAATTTAAAAGAGGGATATATTTACCTTAACATATTAGGAGATGACTCCAGTATGCAAACTCTTTTTAGCTGGGGAAAACTGAAAATTTTGTTGTTGGTTGTTCAAATTAAGTCTTAGTCAGAAGTCCTTTATGTTAATCAGATAAAAGAGGCACACTGATAAAGTAAGCATGAGTCAAGGGGTGTGTCTATAAAGGACAAAAATCTGATATTATGTGTAAATAAGAAATGATATAATAATTTTGGAAGGAACAAATGTTTTTTCAAGTGCCTGCTATGTAATAGATACTATGCTAGGTACTGGAGTTATAATAGTGAATAATCAACATTCTTAGTCTTCACAGAATTAAAAATCTAGGGGGGAAGGACAGAGAAGTGGCCAGGCAATTGCAGTTCAAGTTGGTAAGAATTATAATGAAGAAAGTTGAGGTGCTTTGGGAGCATGGATGGAGGGAATAAGGATTAGAGATTTGTGGCTCAGGACACATAGGTCATGAGAGATTTTCCAGGTGAAGTAATATCTAAATTGTTACCTGATAAGATTTACTCAAGCCAAGAGGAGACAATTTTCCAGGCAGAGAGAATGGCGTATATAAAACTTGAGAGAATAGGATCAGTGTTAGCATGTTCAGGGAGAAGCAATAGAATGGATATTACTGGAATTGAAAAGGAAAGATGAAAGAGCTAAGGTCAAGCAGATCAGCAAAGGTACATTCATGATGAGAGTATAAGAGGAAAGAGCTGAGATTTTATACAGAAGGCCTTGGGAAGTCTTTGAGGGAATTTAACCAGGGGTGTGTCCTTAGTATATTTGCATTTTATTTATTTTTAAAGATTTTATTTATTTATTTATTTATTTATTGGAGAGAAAGCTTGAGAGAGAGAGAGAGTATGAATGTGGGGGAGAAGCAGAAGGAGAGGGAGAAGGAGAGGGAGAAGCAGACTCCCCTCTGAGCAGGGAGCCCATTAAGGGTCTCCTTCTGGGACACTGAGATCATGATCTGAACTGAAGGCAGGTGCTTAATGGACTAAGTCACCCAGGTGCCCCAGTATATTTGCATTATAAAAAGACTGCTCCAATTAATAGGGTAGATTTTAAGAAATCTCGATGTTAAATTTATACATAGTAATCTAGATAAGAGATAATGATAACCTGAGCTAGGGTGGTAGAAATAGAGTTGTGAAACTGATGAATTTCGGAAATATTAAAGAGGTATAATTGTCTGGATTAATGATGGATTTGATGGGGCCACAGAAAAGAGAGAAGTACACATAGATGCCTCCTGCTTCTGAGTTGACAATTCAATCAGTGATTCCATTTATAGGGAAATTGCAAGGAAAGAAGCAGGTTTGGGGTGGGGAGAAATGAGTTTAATTTTTGGTATTTCAGACTGCAGTATTTGGAAAATATTCAAATATAAAAGGCTAGTAAACATTTGAAAATATGAATCTGAATGTCCTATGGATGTCATTGGGTGGACCTCTAAATTTAGGAGCTGTCAACACGAGTGGTAATTAAGCTACTTACCAGTAAAAGATTACTGTGAGAATGTATAAAGTGATAGAAGAAGAAAAAAAAGATAGCTTGAAACATAAAAATTTAAGAATGACCAGAGGAAGAGGAGCTTGCCAACGACTGAGAACAGGTGGTGTGAGAGGCAGGAAAGAAACTAGAAAAATGTAGTATTCAAAAACCCTTACAGAAGAGAGTGTTTCCAGAAGAATTGGCTTTTGATGATAGCATGTCCATAATCACTTGTTGGTAGCATGAAGGACAGACTAGAGCTCTTGCTGATACCTGTCTTAGGAGGAGAGACAAGTTTTTACCCTATCTTCCAATTTCAAATTTTTGTTTTCAGTGTCTGTGACAATTTCTTTCACTTCTCTGTATTTCAGCAAGTCAGTGGAGACATAAACCACCATGTTAACATTTACTAAAAGTCTCTAAGATGGGTGAAATAGATTGAAGAAATTTTCTCCCATCCAAGTACTAACCAGGCCCGACCCTGCTTAGCTTCCAAGATCAAACGAGATCGGGCGCGTTCAGAGTGGTATGGCCGTAGACTTGAAGAAATTTTATATCACAGAGTTATTTCAGTAATTACATATGGAATTATTGCCATTTTATTTGAGGCTATGTTGACCACTCAAATCAGTAATTCTCAGCATCAGTGTCTCAGGACTTCTCTGACTAAAACACAGTTATTTGCCAGTGTGTAAAAAGGAGAGAACTATGACAGACTATAGGGTACTTCACAAAAAGTTAATATATTATTTAAGTCACATATGTATTACATGAGATATGCATATGTACATTATATTCTGTTCTATTATGTTGTAGTATAACAAAGCATAGTATATTAAATTTTATAATAATTATTTATAAATAATTTTTCTTGGTTGAGTCCTGCTTATATAAATATAATCCAGAATATATGATGAGAAACGTGGATGTTTTTGGATTTGATAAGTCAGAAGACTAGGGTAGAAATTTCTTATTAGACTGAAGCATTGATGGACTCCAGACTTGCATTATCAACCAGATGTTTTTCAAAAATTGTCAGCTTCCTCCTTTTATTAGTTTAGGAGTAAAACACAAAATTTCAGAGCTCTCATTTAGTTAGACACAAAGTAATAAGAGTGTAGGTGGACAAGGCACACAACTTGTCTTTGCTGTATACAAGCACATCGACTGCTTCCAATCTATCTAAATTAATTAGACCTCTTGATACCAAGCATCAAAAGATTTATTACCCGGATAATGTTAATGACTATGCCCTGAGTGACAAGGGCACAATTCTGTTGGATCTAAAAGGTTAAACTTGATTACAAAAATCTTCACACAAAGGAATTTCTTTTTAAAGCATTCACTAAAACCTCTGGAAAGGCAAAGGAAGGGATAAAGCAGTTTAAAGTATTTATCTTAAAAATTTCAAAAAGATATCAATCAGGAAAAGTATCACTATATTATTAGAGATAAATCATTTTAGAAAATAAATTCTTTGGGGGCAAAAACCATGTCCGTTTTGTTCATCACTATATCCTTAGCTCTTAGCACTTAATATTGTCTGCACCTATTAGGCATTCATATTTCTTGTAGAGATGTAGCATAATCTCAGTTTGGTTAAAAAAAAAAACTTGGCTAAAAAATTCTGAAGCCTAGTCTAAGTATGGTTTCTGTGATCAAATAGTTTCCTCTACCCATCGATTATGATTGATGTCTAGCCCACATTACATTGAGTTGGAAGACACATTCACAGCTTCTACACAACAGCTGTGGTGGAGAACCGAAGATCTCTAAAACTGCTATGTGGTTCCATATATAGGGCAGATTTCACCATAATAATGTTGATCCTTTAAAATTATATAACACTTTACATATTACAAAGCACTCTTGTAGACTTTTTGTTTTCATTTGAACTTCACAACAACCCAGGTGGAGAAGAAAGCAGAATACCATCTCCAATTCACACCTCTCTGTGTGATTAATTATTCCTTCAACAGGCAACTGATTGTGTTCCAAATGCTGACAGTACCCCTTGCCAGAGAGATACATAGATTATTAGGCTTGAATCCTGCTCTTAAGAACCTGGCATTCTTTTAGCAGAGATATGACAATGACATAAATAATTATAAGGAAGTAAGGAGAGCAATATCAAATAAAATGTATAACCACATTGTATAAGGAGGCTGGGGGACAGGACAATGAAGTCTTTAAGAGGGAAAGTACATGTCTGTGAGATTTTGAGATATGCTTTTTATCAATGCTTGGAGTTCGTTCAATAATTAATAGATGCCTACTGTGTCTTAGGCACTATACAAAGTGCTGGGGATACAAAAAAAATGAATTAAACCTATTTCTAATTTTTTGGTGAGCTGTTTAGTGTTGAATGAATATAGACCTTAAAGCAAATCATTACGTTAATGAGGAGAAAGTTGTAGCAAAAATCCACTACAATAGAGCCAGTACCTCTTTAGTCCTGGACAAATGGGGACTCTGCTTCAGACCCTAGTTTATTTAGAAAGGAGTTACATTAAAAAATTCATGGGAAATGGGACCTTATATACTTTAGAGGAGGCCCTGGGTAAAAAGATGAACCAAGTACTCTTGGGGGACAGATATGGAGGAAAATACCTGATTGAAATGGTTAAGGAAGGCTTCCAGAGGAGATAACATTTTATTGTTATGTTAATCACCATACATTACATCATTAGTTTTGGATGTCGTGTTCCATGATTCATTGTTTGTGGACATTTTAAATGAGAGAATTTGATATTAAAAACGTTATATTGCTAATTTTAGGTACTATAATTATTATTTCAAAAGATATAATTATTATTTTTACCCATTCCAAAAGAAATTTTGTGAACAGTGTTAATAAAGATATAAATTTTGTACTATTTGCTGCATAGCTAGAATAATATCAGGCTTGAACATAAGCCCTGAATGAGTTAGACCTACTATATAAAACCTTGCCAAATTCCCCAAATTAATTTGTTTTGGAGAAAAGGGTTTTATTTCATTCATACATTATTAAAAATAATTTTTGAGAATAAAACTAAAAATTATGTAAGGGAAATATGGTGCAATGGAAAAAGAACAGGATTTTGGTTGTAGCTATTAAAACTATGCAAAAAAAGTATTGAAACAATACAAAAAAGTTCTCTCTCATTTTTTTCCCCAGCTTATTTCCTATAAGCACTCATGATATAAATTGTAGTATATTGTTCATTTATTATTTCTTTTTCTTTTTCCACCACAGTTAAATTATACTATTCTTCTGGGAAGAAATGTTTTTTATATTGTCTAAAATGACTGTCACTAAATGTGGCACATAAAAATACATTAAAAAATGGTTGTATAAAATTTAACAAGTAGGAATGAGAATTTCCTTTTTGATTTCCTCTTACTGTAAATAGTTCTTATAGGGACTTTTGAATTAATTTTGATGGAATGGATTATTTATGCAACAACAACAAAAAGGAAACCTATAAAAATACTTGATGTAAAATAGATCAAACACTAGTTTCACAGATGGATAGACTTATTTAAATTTTATACTTTCAACTGAAATTTATCAAATTCAAGTCACAAAAAAAATGCTCTGAGAATGAGATGCTGATAAATGAAATTCACACTTAAGTAAACATTACAGTAAAAGTCATTTGGTTTTTTAAAAAATCTGTTGAAAAAAATCAAAAGCAGTTAAGTCAAATCTTCTCAATGGGAACTGTTGGTCGAGTTCTTAGAAGCTTTAGGGTCAGACCTGAATTTTACTTTCTCAAGAATTATAGGTGAAGGCTTAGGGTGTGTTTAATAAGTCCACACTCTCTGAAACTTTTTACTTAGCAATTCAGTTTTGTTTGTTTATAACAAATCTCCATTACTAACTCATAGGAAGGTAGAGACTTTTTTTAATTCAAGTTAGTTAACATATAGTATATTATTATGTTCAGGGGTAGAATTTAGTGATTTATCAGTTGCATATGACACCCAGTGCTCATTACAGCAAGTGCCCTCCTTAATGCCCATCACCCAATTACCCCATCCCCCCACCTACTTCGCCTCCAGCAACCCTCAGTTTGTTCCCTATAGTTAAGATTCTCTTATGGTTTGTCTCTCTCTCTCTCTTTTTATCTTGTTTTATTTTTCCTTCCCTTCCCCTATAGTCATCAGTTTTGTTTCTTAAATTCCACATATGAGTGAAATCATGTAGGATTTGTCTTTTTCTGGCTGACTTATTTCGTTTAGCATAATACATTCTAGTTCCAACCACGTTGTTACAAATGGCGAGATTTCATTCTTTTTGATGTCTGAGTAATATTCCATTATCTATTATCATTCAATGGAAATCTGGGCTCTTTCTGTATTTTGGCTATTGTGGGCATCGTTGCTATAAATATTGGGGTGCATGCACCCCTTCAAATCACTATTTTTGTATCCTTTGAATAAGTACCTAGTAGTATCGTTGCTGGGTTGTAGGGTATTTCTATCTTTAACATTTTGAGGAAACTCCATACTGTTTTCCGGAGTGGCTGAGCCAATTTTCATTCCCACCAACAGTGTAAGAGGGTTCCCTTTAGGTAGAGACATTTTTTTAAAGATTTATTTATTTATTTGGGAGAAAGAGAGAGGGTGTGGGGGTGGGGAGGGGCAAAGGGAGTCAGAAGGTCAAGCAGACTCCCCTCTGAGTGGTGAGACTGACACGGGGCTTGATCCTATGAGATCACAACCTGAGCTGAAACCAAGAGTCAGTCACTTAACTGACTCTGCCACCCAGGCACTCCTAAACATTTATAAATAATAATAATTAACTAAATCAAATAAAATGAAATCACTGGTTTGAATCTCATCTTCACAACTCACTGTATGAATCATTTATAGGAATTGAATTTAAATATAAAGTAGTGTTTGGAATATTTATATTCCAGTTATGAGGTAATACTAAGCTGCCCTTTTTCCTAAGAACAGCTACCAAACTGGATACAATTGAAGGGGAAAAAAAGCATCTATTTGAATATGTTAGAAAACAGCAGCTAAGAATTAAGGAACCAAGATGCTAGAGATAATCAGAAATAATGGAAACACATCTAGATGAGGTATGTAATTATGCCTAAATTTTCTTCTCAGGAAATTCATTGATTTTTCATGGTAAAACATAGAAGCTGGACAGAAAGTAATGATCAAAATATTGCAGTTTCCCTGGACAAGTGCAACTAAAGGGGCTGGTCTCAGAGAAAGGAAAGCCACAGAACAGTAAACCATGAATTTTGTGTGTCATTTTCTCTTGAGGCATTTGTTGGTTCCTGAGTTGAATATCTGTGGGCCAAAATTCTGAAAATGTAAAATGCAAATAGTTACTGGATGACTAAAAGGCAAGCAGATATTTAAGCAGTGCCAATGTGCTAAAGACACAAATATTGGAGTTGAGAGCCCACCCAGAGAGAGTTACTAGTAAATATCACAGACTTTTTAGTTAAAAATTCAGAAAAGGATAGGACTTAAGACTAATGGTAAATTGGAAATAGACATGTTAAGGTGATATTGTCCATAACCAATAAGCTGCCAGAGAAAAATTAGTTTCTTACATCATTCAGACTCTGTACAGTTTTTCATACCAATTTCTAAGGTTTAATAAAAAAAAATGATGGCAATACTAGAAAATAGATCCCAATAACTAAATCCAAACAAAGATTACATGAGGGTTACAGAAGGGAAGGGCTTAGGGGATGAGGTAACCAGGCGTTTGGTATTAAGGAGGGCACATATGGTGATGAGCACTGGGTGTTATACGCAATTAATGAATTATTGAACAATACATCAAAAACTAATGATGTATTATATGTTGTCTAATTGAACATAATTAAAACATAAAGAAAGACCTATAGGGTACAGAAATATTGGGTTTATCATCTAAGGACTGTAAAATAACAGTGATTAATATATTTAGGAAAATAGATGTATAAGATAAAGAATTTCATCAAAGAAGTTTAATATATTACAAAGAATCTAGAAATAATGGAACTTAAAAAGAGAATGAGTGAAATTAAAAATTCAATAGATAAATTAGACAATGTATAACAGGTGATTAGTAAACTGGACATTGTTTTGGTAAAAATAATTCAGCTTGAAAAATGCAGAAGAGTAATGAACATAAATGAGAGAAAGAATCCTATAAGGCCCAGTGAAAAAGTTTTAACATAAGTGTAACGTGAATCTCAATGAGAAAGTACTAGAAAGTTAAGTGGGTCAGAAACAGTATTCAAAAAATAATGATAAAAATTTTTCAAAATTAATGAGAGATATCAACCCAGAGATATAAGGAAGTTTTGTAACCCTAAGCAGAGTAAATAAAGAGATTAACTACACCAAGGCATATCATAGTAAAACAAGTAAAAAAACAAAGATATGAAAAAAGCAGTCAGAAATAAAAGATATGCTATTTTCAAACAATAAGATTAAGGAGTAACTGTTTACCATAAACTATGGATGTCCAAAGATAAAGGGATGACATGTTTACTGTGCCAAACAAGAATATTATCCTAATATTCAATATCCAACAAAAATAGCTTTAAAAATGAATGCAAAATTAATATCCATGACTACACCCCCCAAAAGCCCACAAAATCTGTGAAAGCTTGTGGCTAATGGATTTACAATAAGGAGGATATTAAAACTAGTTCTTCAGACAAATGAAAACTGATCCCACATGAAAGCTATATAGGAATAAGTGAAGAGTGCTATAGGAATAAGTTAAGAGTGCTGATAAAAGTAAATATTTTAAATACATGACAACAACAGCACCAAGAGTCTAAGTTTGTATGCTCAGGAAATAGGAGAAATACTAATGTCTAGGCAAGTCACTAAGACTAAAGGATGACTTTATAACAAGCTAAAAAGAGTGTATTATGGACTATTTTATACCAAAATTTTAAAAAAATTGAGATTTAACTAAAATTCTTAGAAAAAGTAAAATTTGTCAAAAGTGACACAAAGGAAATAGACAATGTAAATAGCTTTATATCCATTAAAATATAATAATTTTCAACCTTTCTGCAAAGATAACTCCAGGATTAGAAGGCTTCATCTGCAAATTCTTTTAAATATTTAAGGGAGAAATAACAATATTATGCACAATTCCAGAAGATAGATAATGAATATGAAATACATACCACCAAAATTTTGAGAGTGAAAGAGCCTTAGATTGTAGAAACAAAGATAATACAATAAAGAAAATTACAGGCATTATCTCAAAAACCTAGAGATAGAAATCTTGAACACACTATTAGAAAACTGGATCCATCAGTATATAAAAAAAGATAATATATCACAACTAAGTTGGATTTTCCATAAAAGTAATATTGGCTTATCATATGAAAATTATTATGAATCAGTACAGTAAAGGAAACAAATCATATGTTCATTTCAATAGATACAGAAAACAATAATAATTTGATAGCCATTCATGGTGAAACTTTTTGGCAAACTAGAAGTAGAATGGAACTTTGTTAATCTGAAAAGTTTAACTTAAAATTTAGAGCAAACATATTTAATAGTGAGATATTGAAAGCTCTTCCTCAGGGATAAAAATTAGAATGCCTGCTATCATTGCCTTTATTCAGTATTTTAATGGAACTCTTCCTGATCTTCCTGGCTAGTGTAATAAAACAAGAAAAAAGAAATCCATTTCATGAGATTTTTGAAGGGAGGAATAAAACTGTCAGTTCATAGGTCACATGATTGTGTACCTAGAATTAATACAAGTGTATGTGTGTACATACATCTGAATTTAGCAATGAGAATATATACAAGGTTAAGATTTCATTTCCAGCAGGGAACATTATGGATTATCTAGGAGTAGATCAAAAGAGAGACACTGCCACTTTGAAGCAATGTTTCAGTACTTTGGCTCCCAATGTCAGTAACTCATTAAGTATGGACTATCTTCTACCCTTGACCTATGGTAGACATCAGGAAATATAACCCTCCTGTATGGTCATTTGCAAAGGCAGTTATCTGGAGAAGCGGGCAACTGTGAGCCATCAACAGCCAATACTCACAGTGTTCAGTGGCTGGTGTCTTGGTGCACTTGCCTCATAAATGTGATCTGGGGTGGGGGGATATCAATAGAGTCCTTCACATTTGAATTTCTGCTAGTTGTCTCCTGCGATGGGCTATTTGTTTTCCCTGCAAATTCATAGGTTGAAAACCTAATGCCCAAGGTGATGGTATTAGGAGGTGGGACTTTTGGGAAGACTCTTAGGTCCTGAGGGTGGAACTCTCATGAATAGTATTAGTGCCTTTATCTATCTATCTATCTACCTATCATCTATCTATATCACCTATCTATATGTATCTATCATCTATCATCTCTCTATCATCTATCATCTCTCTATCATCTATAATTTAACTAGGCAAGGTATAGTACATCATTCATTTTTTTATATAATTTTCAATGATTTATTAGTTGAGTGCTCATCATATCATGTGCCCTCTTCAATGCCTTTATAAAAGAGATCCCAAAGAGGTAACTTACCCAGTACACTGTGTGAGGTTACAATAAGAACTCTGTGACTCTGAAGAGGGTTCTCACCCAGCTGTGCTGGCATGTTGATCTTGGACTTGCTCCTCCAGAACTGTGAGAAATAAATTTCTGCTGTTATAGGCACCCAACTACTCAATCTATTTTGTTACAGCAGCCTAAAAGGACTAAGACACTTCACTAAAAGAAGAGTACTCATATTCCTCTAATTGTAATTTATTATGTATCATTCAATACTTAGTTTTAGAAAATGACATGAAATCTTTTTTAATATACAAGAAAACATGAGTTTTATAAAAGAAGATGAGAGTATATGGTGAAATGGAGAAAAAACTGTATGAAATATAAAAACAAAAGTTTCTGAAAATATGCCAAAATAAAAGATTACTATAATACAGGTATGTAAAATTGAGAATTGCAAAAACAGGAATAAAATTTTATATAGTCCTTTTAGTTAAGGTGGCATCCGATTAGCAGAATATATTCTATCGAGTGGAAACTAAAAACTGCTTTTTAAAACTAAGACATGCAACCATGAAAACAAAATCAAAGAGAATTTTTCACTAATTGTGGATTTGAAGATAAATGAAAATCATCACTAGTGACTGAACAGAAACAGAATTTTGTCCTAAAAATAAATAAAATTTGAGGAAGGATATGAAAAGACATCCTTGCACTGCATGTCTTTGTATCAGAGATCAGGATCTGTACTAAGAAGAAAACTTAGTCCTGTTTCTACTCCCTTAATCCATAATGCATTCATGCATTTAGGCACCCTATTTATTATAATAATTATATCAATGAGTAGATGCTAGCACTCACAATAATAGTTTATGACAGAAAAGTCATGGGAGTAGTATACCCTTGAAATCTGTTTTTTCAGGCTTTTTGGCAAGGGGAAGCTATTACTTTAAATTACTGAAGCCTAAATTTTAATTTTCTTAATCCCAGTCAGAGCTAGCAGTTGATTCCTCCCCTCAAATCTGTAGCCAGTTTTGAAAAAAATTATTGCCAAGTACACAAATTTTGCCTAGAGGGTGTGTACATCTGTGGCCCTCTAGCTTAAGTCCTGAGAGGAAATTCTGCTACTTGTAACCAGGAAACAGGGATAGAAACAAAAGAAAAAGACTTGTTTATGGCAAAATGCTAGGAATGACTGATCCCTTTTCATTCAAGGATGTGTAAACAGAAATACACACCCAAAAACATGACCATGAAAGGTCTCTGTAGTCAAGTCATAGGAAAAAAAAAGAATAGAATACTCAAGAAACAGAAGAACATACATTTTAAAAATTGTAAATTTAAGAAGCAAATAAATCTAAGGAAAGTATTTGCTTTGTCTTCATAATATAAAGCAAAGAATTAGGGACTTAATAAAATTAAAACTTTGATAAAAGAACAGTATAAGACAAATATATTGTTGAGAGGGGGGTAGAAATGAAAAGGCATCCAGTTTAGATATGGAATTATTGAAACAAGTTTTAAGTATTCATGGACATATAAAGAAATATACAAAAGAAGATATTTTTTAAAGTATTAAAAACAATAAGTTTCAAAATAAATTTTAGAAATACAGACAATGATTTATAAGATAACTTGTGATAATGCTTAGAATACAGAAGTAGAATAATGCAGGGTCACCTAGATGGCACAATTGATTAAGCGTCCAACTCTTGGTTTTAGCTCAGGTTGTGATCTCAAGGTTCTGAGGTAGAGCCGCCCGCTGGGCTCTGGGCTTAGTGGGGAGTTGGCTTGAGATTCTCTTCCTACATTTCCCTCTGCCCCTTCTACTCATGCATTCTCTCTATATCTCAAATAAATAATTTTTTTAAGGAGAATGCAACTGGGAAAATGGGGAGAAAGCATGATCTGTATGAAAGACACAAAAGAAAACACATTGTTTATGGGAGTTTTACATAATAGATTTATATTTAATTACTAGTAGTATAAATCAATATGTTCATTTATTCAATAAATATTTAGCACCTGCAATGAACCAGATGCTACTATAGATGAATTGGAAACATAGATGAACAAAAGAGTTAAAGATTCCCTACCATATAGACCTTTTAGAGTAAGAGGACAGACAAAAATAACACAAATAGTTATATAGCTAGCATTTTGAGGGTAGAAATTGCATAAGAAATGAGGCGGGGCGCCTGGGTGGCTCAGTTGGTTAAGCGACTGCCTTCGGCTCAGGTCATGTTCCTGGAGTCCCGGGATTGAGTCCCGCATCGGGCTCCCTGCTCAGCGGGGAGTCTGCTTCTCCCCCTGACTCTCCCCCCTCTCATGTGCTCTCTCTCTCTCTCTCTCTCATTCTCTCTGTCTCAAATAAATAAATAAAATCTTAAAAAAAAAAGAAATGAGGCTATAAGGATGTTTTTAAATAAGGATGTAGGATTTTTTTAAGATTTTATTTTAATTCCAGTTAACACACAGTGTTGTTAGTTTCAGGTGTACAGTATAGTGAGTCAACAATTCTATAACACACAGTGCACTCCTTAATCCCCATCACCTATTTCACCCATCCCACATCCCCCTCCCCTCTGGTAACCATCAGTTTGTTTTCTATGATTAAGAGACTTTCTTGATTTCTCTCTCTCTCTTTCCCTTTGCTTGTTTGTTTTATTTCTTAAATTCTATTCTTTATCATTATGTTCAGTTAGCCAACATATAGTACCTCATTAGTTTTTGATGTAGTGTTCAACAATGTATTAGTTGAGTATAACGCCCAGTACTCATCACAACACGTGCCCTCCTTAATACCCATCACTGGTTACCCCATCCCCCAGCCCTCCTACCCTTCTGTAACCCTCAGTTTGTTTTCCCAGAGTACAGAGTCTCTCCTGGTTTGTCTCCATCTCTGATTTCTTCCCATCCAGTTTTCCCTCCCTTCCCTTATGGTCCTCCATGCTATTGCTTATGTTCCACATATGAGTGAAACTATATGATAATTGCCTTTCTCTGCTTGACTTATTTCACTTAGCATAATTTCCTCCAGGTCCATCCATGTCAATGCAAATGGTAGGTATTCATCCTTTCTGATGGCTGAGTAATATTCCATTGTATATATTAAATTCTACATATATGTGAAATCATATGGTATTTGTCTTTCTCTGATTTATTTTGCTTAGCATTATACACTCTAGCTCTATCCATGTGATAGCAAATGACCAGATTTCATTCTTTTTTGTGGCTGAGTAATATTCCATTGTATCTGTATACCATATCTTATTTATCCATTCATCAATTGATGTATACTTGGTCGGCTTCCCTATCCTTGCTATTGTAAATAATGCTGCTATAAATATGGGGCTTCATGTATCTTCATGTATTCCTTTGAATTAGTATTCTTTGTGTAAATACCCAGTAGTGTGATTGCTGGATCTTAGGGTAGTTCTATTTTTAAATTTGAGGAACTTCTGGGAGCCTGGGTGGCTCAGTTGATTAAGCGACTGCCTTCAGCTCAGGTCATGATCCTGGAGTCCCTGGATCGAGTCCCGCATCGGGCTCCCTGCTCAGCGGGGAGTCTACTTCTCCCTCTGACCCTCTTCCCTCTCGTGCTCTCTATCTCTCATTCTCTCTCTCTCAAATAAATAAATAAAATCTTTAAAAAAATAATAAATAAATAAATAAATTTGAGGAACTTCTATACTCTTTTCCACAGTGGCTCTATCAGGTTTCATTTCCACCAACAGTGTAAGAGGGTTCCCCTTTCTCCACATCCTCACCAACATCTGTTGTTTCTTGTGTTGTTGATTTTTGCCATTCTGACAGGTGTGAAGTGCTACCTCATTATGGTTTTGGTTTGCATTTCCCTGATGATGAATGACGTTGAGCATCTTTCCATGTGTCTGTTGACCATCTGTATGTCTTCTTTCAAGAAATGTGTATTCACGTCTTCTGCCCATTTCTTACCTGGATTATTTGTTTTTTGGGGTGTTGAGTTTGATAAGGTCTTTATAGATTTGGAAAACTAACCCTTTACCAGATATGTCATTTGCAAATATCTTCTCCCATTCCATAGGTTGCCTTTTAGTTTTGTCGATTGTTTCCTTCACTGTGCAAAAGCGTGTTATCTTGATGAAGCCCCTATAGTTTGTTTTTGCTTTTGTTTCCCTTGCCTCAGGAGGCTTATCTAGTAAGAAGATAGAAGATCTAGCTACAGCCAATGTCAAAGAAGTTAATGCCTTTGTTCTCCTCCAGGATTTTGATCGTTTCCTGTCTCACATTTAGGTCTTTCATCCATATTGAATTTATTTTTGTGTATGGTGTAAGTGGTCCAGTTTCATTCTTTTGCATGTTTCTGTCCAGTTTTCCCAACACCATTTGTTGAAGAGACTTTTTCCTATTGGATATTCTTTCCTGCTTTGTTGAAGATCAGCTGACCACATAGTTGTGGGTTCATTTCTGGGTTTTCTCTTCTGGTCGATTGATCAGTGCATCCATTTTTGTGCCAATACCGTACTGTCTTGATCACTACAGCTTTGTAATATAACTTGAAATCCAGAAATGTAATGCCTCCAGTTTCGCCTTTCTTTTTCAAGGTTTCTTTGACTATTTGGGGTCTTTTGTGGTTCCATACAAATTTTAAGATTCTTTGTTCTAGCTCTGTGAGAAATTTGGTATTTTGATGGGGATTACATTAAATGTGTAGATTGCTTTGGGTAGTGTAGACATTTTAGCAATATTTGTTCTTCCAATCCATGAGCATGGAATTTTTTCCATTCCTTTGTATCATCTTCAATTTCTTTCACAAGTGTTCTATGGTTTTCAGAATACAGATCTTTTACCTCTTTGGTTAGGTTTATTCCTAGGTATGTTATTAGTTTTGGTGCAGTTGTAAACAGGATTTTTTTCTTAATTTCTCTCTCTGCTGCTTCAATATTGGTATATAGAAATGCAACAGATTTCTGTAAGTTGATTTCGTTATCCTGTAAGTTTACTGAATTCTTTTATCAGTTCTAGCAGGTTTTTAATTGAGTCTTTTAGGTTTTCTGTATATAGTATCATGTCATGTGCAAACAGTGTAAGTTTTACTTCTTCCTTACCAATTTATATACCCTTCATTTCTTTTTGTTTTCTGACTGCTGTGGCTAGGATTTCCAGTACTAGGTTGAATAAAAGTGGTAAGAGTAGACATCCTTGTCCTATTCCTGACCTTACGGGCAAAGCTCTCAGTTTTTCCCCATTGAGGGTGATGTTAGCTGTGGGTTTTTATATATGTCCTTTATTATGTTGAGATATGTTCTGAGGAGGTAAAATTTGAGGGAAAAAAAATGCAGGTTATATGGCCAATCCCAAGAAAATGGCTGAGGGAAGAGTAATCCACAAGAAGACTTTGAGAGGTTAGAACATGCCTGTTGTGTAAAAAGAGAAGTCAGGAGACCACATCTGCTTGCTGTAAGGTAAATGAGGAAGAAAGTAGTGAAGGGGAGGTTGAGATTTAAATAGTGTGCCAGATAAGCAGACCTTATTAGGATTTTGGCTTTTACTTTGACATGGAGAACCACTAGGGTTTCGAACAACATTTCTACATGTGAATTTAATAAGATGAAACATGAGATTTAAAAACATTCATATCCATTGCCTTAGTAATTATATATCATAGAATTTACCCTGAACATATACTCAGATATGAAGCAATAACTTAAGTCTAAGAATGCTATAATTTAGGTGAATTTATTGTAACAAACAATTGAAAACAGTTTACTGTTCCAGCAGTAGGATAATGATTAAAGTGTGAATACTCTTCAGGCTTTATAAAATGTGTTTTTTCTAAAAAATATTTAATAATATGAAAAATGCTTATGGCATAAAAGGTGGAAAGAATTGAGTTGAACCTGTGTAAATATGCATTTTTGTTAATAAAATTTTCAATTAATATAAACACATGAATCTTTGAGGGGAAATACTAGCATAGTAAGAAAGTATATCTCTGGGTGCTGGTATTATGGACCTAAAAAAATTCTTCCATAGACATATTTACCAATTTATGTTTTTTTATAAATTAGCATGCATATCTGAAAGCAATAATAATAATTCTTCAAAATCATTCATAAAAAAAATCCCAGGACCCTGGGATCAAGACCTGAGCCGAAGGCCGACACTTAACCAACTGAGCCACCCAGGTGCCCTTGAGGTTATGGGAAACACTGACACATTTCATAACTTTTAATCTTTACAATGATTATGTGAAATAAGCATTATTCATCATTTATAGCTTGTAAAACCAAGTGTTTGGGTGGCTACATTACCCAAAACATCTTAGCTAGCAAATGCTGGAAGTAGGACATAACCTAAGACATATCTAACACTCAGTCTTATTTTCTTAATCACCACTGCGAACTCTTAGAGATATAACTTTAACTCTTAAATTACTAGATTTTCATTTAGCATGCATAAATAAATAAAATCTTTAAAATTAATTCTCAGTCTATCTAGGAATTTTTAATGACTATATTATATACTTAGAATAGAATGCTAGAATCCGAAAAGACTTTAGTTATCTTCTCTAACCTTATATCTCAATACCAAAATCCCATTTTATTTATTTTAAATTTTTTTAGTGAGGGAAAGAGGGGGGATGGCCAGAGGGAGAGAATCTTAAGTAGGCTCCACACCCTGCACAAGCCAGCCACAGGACTCAGTCTCACAACCTTGAGATCTCCACCTGAACCAAAATCAAGAGTCAGATGCTTAACCAACTGAGCCACCCAGGCTCAAAATCCCATTTAAAGATTTATTTATTTATTTGAGACAGAGAGAGCAAGAGAAAGAACACAAGTAGGAGGGGCAGAGAGAAAGGGAGAAAGAGTCTGAAGCAGACTCTGTGCTGAGCATGGAACCTGACTTGGGACTCAATCTTCATGACCCTGAGATCATAACCTGAGCCAAAACCAAGAGTTGGACACTTAACCAACTGTATCCCCCAGGTGCCCCCTAAAATCCCATTCTAATATGTATTTACTATGTCAGGTATTCCCCTTGCTCTAAGTTATGATATAGCTGGGTAACATCTCTTGTTAGCAGTATCCTGACTGTAATTCCTACTTGAATGAAACTGTTCCCGCAGCATTTTTCAAAGATTGTTCTATAGTTTCAAAGGATCCTTCTAGGTTTTAGTAAATTTAATGTGAGCTTAGGGTCTAGTATCTTTGCCTTTAGAAGGAGCAATAATAGTATGCTTAGTAGCAGATTTAGTTTAGTAATTGAGTATAATGAGTTCAGATATAAATACATATTCAATATTTGGTCACATACATATGCACACTTTCTCCTCATTCATTTAGTAGCAATTATTTATTGAAAACTTATTACATGCGAGGCAATGCTTTAAATGCTAATGATACAGTAGTGAACAAAACAGAAAACGTCCCTTAACTTCAGACTTCAGGGAGGATGTGTACCAGAAGTAGTCATGAAAATTTCTGGAATGGAAAAAATGAAGACTACACAGCTGATACTAAGACTAGAGCCAAAGTAGTTGTTTTAAAGCTATTAATTTAAGTTCATTAATTTAAATGACACTAATTTTATTATGGAGCTGGCTGAGGCCTTAAAAATATGCATTATGTTACTTTGTAAAATTTTGGAGTAAACATTACTATTACTAAAATTTTGAATAGTAAACATGACCTATGCTCAACCTTCCTGATCATGGATAGGATTCCTTTCTTTAACTTCCCCCATCGATCCAAGTTCTGTCTAATAGAATACAGAATAAGAAAATATGACATAAGAAAGGAATTGTAATCATTACAGTGCTTTGCAATACACATGAACATTCCCATTTTATTAATAAAAAAGTTGATGCTTAAAGATATAAATTGCCAGTCTAAAACATACAGTTTTTAAGTCTAAGATCTGGGGTTAAATAGAACACCGGTCTGTTTGTCTTGAAACCTGGGCTTCTAAACACTGTACTCCCTGCCTCCCCAGGTCCTTCCAACTCGACAAGCTTATCATTCCATGCAAAGATTATGCTACGTCTTTTGGAAGATAAAGCTGTGTGTCTTCACTTCAGAGAAGTGCTATGGGAGTAGAGCTAAGGACATAATTAATGCCAAATATAGGGAATTAGTGATGATTTCACAAAGAATTTTTGAGATGGGCATTAAGGATAAATAGAATGCTGATAGATACAGTAAAGCCATATCGCCTCTGGCCTTACTATGAAATAAACAAGAGCTGACTTCCAAACACCCAAGAGCTTTCTATTACACCAAATTTACTCTTCTCAAGCTTACAGTAGACCAAAGATGACCAAAATGATTTTTTTTTCTTTTAGGAGCAGCTCTCAACCAATGACAGATGGGAGATGGTATAGAAATATCCCAGTTCCTTTATCTTCAGGCAGGTTAACAATGAGGCACAAGTTTCACATGAGACTCCTAGAGTTTTCAACAGAATTAAAGAGTTAAGCTGAAGTAACCCATAGAGATAACATGATTTAGCACACTCTTTATTCTTTTCCTTCCTTGTTTTCTCTATACTTTTATTGGTGTTTGCTGGTATTATTAACCTCCTAAGCTACTTGCATTTGAATTGACTCAAGATCTGCTCCTGAAAAACCCAAACACTCCTCCTTCACCATTCTTAACTTGCACAGGAGAATGGGTAGTTCTCAAGAGCTTGTAGAGGTCACTGTGGGTCTCAAGGTTATCTAGTAAATTTACAAAGGCTAACTCAGAGAAGTTGTCAGGATTAGGCCTGAAACCAACTGTGAATTTCAACCTTGGCTTATGTGGGGTTGCTAATGCTCCCACGACTGAAGGGCTATCCTTGTCTCCTGCCTTGCAAATATCATATTAATGCCTTTATTGACCCCTAACCCCAAATCTCTGAAAGCAGGGTAGGTGATGTTGAGTTGATAATGGGAAATTCAGCATAATTTTAACCTAAACATTATTTCATTATTTCTCTATACACATGCTCCCTATTTGCCACCATCTTCTGTTCATGTCAACACTAACCATGGTGAGATATCTCACCTTTTCTCTTTCTCTCTGCCAATAAAAATCCTACCCAATCTTCAAAGTTCAGCTTTTGTCATTCCCTTGCAATGATGTTGGGGGGCTGGAGGAGATTTGGATAAAGATCAGCTGCTTTTATTGAGAATTAACCCAGGGAAGTGGTAAACCTAAGAAAAAAACAATGACCTAAGGAATAAAAAAGCTCTAAAAAATTGGGATACTTATTCAAATCCATATGGCTAACTACTGGTTTTCCAAATTATTTTGGAAATCTTCCATTAAGGAATTAGATTTTCTGACAACATTCACAACACTAGTGTTCGCAGTCTTTCTGACCCCTAGGGAGAGTTACCATTTCCAAAGTGTTATCCTATAACCTTCATCAGTAAAATGGAAGCAGATAGTACAGCTAGAAAAGTTTTAACCTAATTTAAATTTGGAGCTGAATGTTGGTTTGATGATCTTTTTTAAATACTCGCAAAGAAAACCAAAACTACTTTGCAAACAATATTTTCTTCTTTCTATTTTCTTTCTAATCAAGGCATCTAACCAAAGATTTGCCCAAGTTTTATTTCTCTGGAATAAACAAATTCAATTTTTAGATATGTGTATTTGTGTGTCTAGTGTTTGTATGTGCCCCCGTCTATTCCAAAGGAAGAAAATACTTGCAATTATTTTCTGGACATGTCTTTCTGATCACTTATGAATTGTTACAGTAATTACACCTGAAATTTATTACAATATATAAGGCTCTGTCTCAAATTTGTATATGCACATTCTCATTTAATCCTGACAATAAATCTATGTGTGTACTTTATCACCACTTTTATAAAAAGGTAAATAAGTTAAATATCCTAAGAGCACAAACTATTAAGAACTAGTTAGAAGTTGAATCTAAGACTATTACCTTCCTGCTTGTAACCAATAAAATATTCTCCCTCTAGAAAGTACTTAGTTTTGGTTAAGCGTTTGCAGTACAATTTAAGAGTACTGCCCTATCATAGGTACAGCTTCTATGGTCCCAGAAATGCAAGATGGACCAATCTGTTCGCAGTTTTTTCTCCATTGCCATATTTGACTCTGTATATCAGCCTCCTGATCATAGGTAGTAAACACCAGGGTTTGGTTAAATTCTCCAGACAGGATTTTCTCTATGGAATGTAGACCTCCATTAAAAAAAATATATATATATTAAAATTGATGGATATAATTGGGATCAATATTTCATAATTTTTATTGGAAAAACTCCTATATCACTACTTCTATCTCTTGTCTTTGAAGTGATTCTAGGACTGCTACAACATTAGTTGGAACACCGTCAAAATCATAACTTAAAAGTTTCCTATGTTAAAGAGACAAGTGACTGGAAATAAAGACCTGTTCCCTTGAATCCTTTGGTTTGCTTCCCTGACATACTATGACTTCTCCATAATCGACCTCTACTGAGCAAGAATAAAATAGCCCTTTAAGAACACAATTAAATAGGACCTATTTTGTGTTGCTGGATTTGGTAACTATATGCATAAGAATGTCCTATTTGTGTTATAGAAACATATGATCTTAAAGTCCCAGGGCAAGGCAGAGATAGAATTTAGAAACCAAAAGCTAAGGAAGATATTCCACTACAATGATCACATGATAAGTCAGAACTTAGCATGGACTCTGTCCCAACTGTCATCTGCCCTCTATAAGGTGATTTTTTTTTCAGAGTCTCAACTCATAAAATGTCTTTCTGCTCCTTCTGTTTAGAACATATTCTGTTTAAGTAACACTTCTGCCCTATTCATGAGTCCAGGCAGTACAGATTACAAACAAAACAAAACAAAACAAAACAAAAACAAGAATACAAGTAAACAGGTCATGTGACAATTAAATCTTGGTTGCACTGACTACTGGTAATATATAAATTAATGAAGTGGGATTGTTCTAATTGCAGCAGAAGAGAAATGTCAGATGTGAGGTCAACCAAGAGTTGTTAGATCAGTGATTATTCTAAGTAAGATGTAATTTAGTTATTTGAATGGAGCAATAACTGAGACTTAGTTTCATTTAACACTCAGTGAAGATGTGATAAGGATGGGCTGTCATAATAAAATTTTCAGTGTTCATTTCTGAAGGATTTCTAAGTACTCCTAAGTTTAATGAAATCAGAAGGAAAATCCCTGTTGAGAAAACAAGTCTTAGAATACAGTTAAGAATAATCACTTTATGCTCTTGATTAGAAATGGGTTCCAGAATAAATGTGCAATGACCATTTAAGAGGAGGAGGAAGCAAGAATAATAACAAAATTGAATTATTCTTCATCCACACTGGATTTTTAGAATTGAAAACACTTTGCTAAACCAAAAATATTGTTTTTTTTGGTAGCCTGGATTCTGGTTTTCAATTTCCTAGTCCTTTAGGAGGATGATATCTGATGTGACTAGTCTCATCTTTGCTTCAACAAGCTCTTTGAATTGCTTTAGCACATTTTTAAAATTCATATAATCCAGAACTTTAATAACTTGAAAGACAGATCTTCTATCATAAATTATTATCCTTTAAGGAGACAACATATTCTCCTTTTGCCAAAATATCTTCCCTCACATTGGATTGCTGGAAATTTCCCAAGCATCTTGGGGTGTTTCTTATATTCATACATGCCTGGAATACCTTACTTGTCAGAGCATAAAGAACCATGAGGAACACTCTGAAGTCAGACTCCCTTGTTTCAAATCCCGGTGCTATCATTTCCTCATTGTGTGATATTTAGCAAATTGCCTAACTCCCTAAATTTTAATGTCCTCATCTATAAACTTAGAATATTATTAATAGCTACTCATAGAGCTGTTGAAAGATTAAATAAGATAACCCATTTGGAGGATTTAGCTAAATGCCTAGCTATAGCATAAAAAGAATTGTAGCAATTTTTATAATATTACCATTATCCATAAAAATTATGTCCAGGCTTTTTGAGCAAGACAAACCATTTTAAAATCTTGCTCACAGGTTCTCATGGTATGCTGAAGAACTAATGAATATTAAAACTAATGTTTGGAAACTAAAGTCAAAAGCAAAACGAAGTGCCAGATAATTCCTTAAGATCACCTAAAGATTCAATGTGGAAAGATTTAGAAATATAAAGGGCAAGGAATCATGGAACTCTACATCAAAAACTAATGATGTAATGATGTAAGGTATGGTGATTAACATAAAATAATAAAATTAAATTTAAAAAATGAGAAAAGAAAAAAAAAAGAAATATAAAGGCCCAGGGATGCTTCATTTTGGTGACTTGGCTAAGACTACCAATTCTTTTTTGTTGTTGTTAATTTTTCTTTTTAAGTTCTTTAAATTTTTATTTAAATTCCAGTTCACTCAGTTAGTGAACATACAGTGTAATATTAGTTTCAATTGTACAATATAGCGATTCAACACTTCCATACAATACCCAGTGTTCATCATACAATACCAGGTGTTCATCATACAATACCCAGTGTTCATCATACAATACCCAGTGCTCATTATACAATACCCAGTGTTCATCATACAATACCCAGTGCTCATCATACAATACCCAATGTTCATCATACAATACCCAGTGTTCATCATACAATACCCAGTATTCATCACAGCAAGTGCACTCTTTAATCCCCATCACCTGTTCTGCCCATGCCTCTACCAACCAGGCCACTGGTAGCCCTCAGCTCTCTATAGTTAAGAGTGTTTCTTGGTTTGCTTCCCTCTCTTTTTTTCCCTTTGTTCATTTGTTTTGTTTCTTAAATTACACACATGATTGAAATCATATCATATTTTTCTTTCTCTGACTAGCAAATTCTTGTATCCATCCATGGATATGTATCTAAAATGCAATGACAATAAATTTTGTTACAATTTTGTTTAAAAGGTTGATTTTAGTCTCAGAATCTCAAAAGCAAAAGATCACTTTATTTCTACTTAAGCCTCTTCAGAATTCTTTCCCATAGAGGTCTATTGCCATTAAAAGTTATTTTCTAACGCTATTTAATAACTATGGTGGTTTACTTTTTGAGATAACTACTTGTTAGCTACTGGTACTGCTTATTAGATGTGTGACTCCAGACAACTAACCTAGCTTCTCTGAATCTGTTTCCTTATCTACAAAATGTATAAAATGATCTTAAAAATATTTTTCTAGCCTAGTATCTGTAATTTATAATATATATAGTGTGTCTTGTATACGCTTATGAATGCATACCATATGTAGTCAGTATACAGCATGAGTAGTTAATGTTAGCTCCACCCCACAGATAAATATAAATAGGAATATATCAACATATTTATATCATTATACCTGTATCAAAATATCTATATCAAGATATCTATTTCTATATTATCTTTCTAAAATCAGGACAGAAGCCTTATTCTGAATAAAATTAAAACTATTCCAGTTAAAATAAAAATGTATACTTAGGAAATACATACTCTGTGCAAGGCACTAAGCAAGATTTTATTGAGGATGCAAGAAAACATATAATTCTTTTTTTAAAGATTTTATTTTATTTATTTGACAGAGAGATAGAGAGCATAAGTAGGCAGAGCAGCAGGCAGAGGGAGAGGGAGAAGCAGGCTCTCCAGTGAGCAGGGAGCCCAATGCGGGGCTCGATCCCAGGACCCTGGGATCATGACCTGAGCTGAAGGCAGACGCTTAACCGACTGAGCCACGCAGGCACCCCCATATAATTGTTCTTATTCTTAAAAATTTACCCTCGAGTTAAAAAGATGAGGCTTTTCCATTTCAAGAGTTATGTGATAATATGGCAATAATTGCAAGTGCTGTTCCTGTGCAGTGTGGCATTATTTGACTACTAGGTCAATGGATGACGGATTTTCACCTGGGAAGGTCTCTACCTCCCCCTGAGAAGCCACAAAGTTAATCATGGTTTAACCCTTTGGAGACTTTCCATAATTCTCAGGGTAAAGTCTGTATTTCATTCAACAAGGTCTGCAAACTTCTAGATCTGCCTCTTCTCTCCATTCCATCTTCCTTCCTTTTATTATATGATCCAGTCACACGTCACTTTTTTTTGTAGTTCTTTGATTATAACAAACTCTTTATCAAAACTCAGGTCTTCTGTCATATTGTTTCCTCTAGTTGGAAAGATTTCTCTCCTCCCTCACCTACCCAGTGCCTGTTTATCCTTCCAGACACAGCTTAGGCATCATCTTCTATCAAAGTGAGTTTAGTGTGTCTCCTTTACACACCAGTCACATTCTGTGTGTTCTTTGTTCACCACAGTGTTCTATTTTTTTAAATATATATATATATATATAATATATAATATACATATATATAATTTTTTAAGTTTTTATTTAAATTCCAGTTAAAATACAGTATAATATTAGTTTCAGGTGTAGAATTCAATGATTCATCACTTAAATACAACTCCCAGTGCTCATCATAACTACTGCCCTCCTTAATACCCATCATCCAATTACTCTAACCCCCCACCAACCTACCCTCCTGTCACCCTCAGTTTGTTCCCTGTAGTTGACAGTCTGTATTCTAGTTTGCCTCTCTTTTTTCCCCTTAGTTCATATGTTTTGTTTCTTAAATTCCACATGTGAGTGAAATCAAATGATCTTTTTCTTTCTCTGACTGGCTTATTTCACTTGGCGTAATACTCCCTAGCTCCATCCACATTGTTGCAAATGGCAAGATTTCATTCTTTTTGATGGCTGAGTAATATTTCATTATGCACATGTGCACACACATACCACACCCCCCCACACACACACACATACACACACACACACACCACATCTTCTTTATCCATTCACCAGTCCATAGACATTTGGGCTCTTTCCATTATTTGGCTATTGTTGATAATGCTGCTATACACATTGGAGTGCATGTATCCCTGAAAATTGGTATTTTTGTATCCTTTGAGTAAAGACCTGGTAGTACAATTGATGGATCATAGGGTAGTTCTATTTTTAACTTTTTGAGGAGCTTCCATACTCTTTTCCAGAATGGCTCTACCAGGCTGCATTCCCAGTAACAATGTAAGAAGGTTCCCCTTTCTCTACATTCTCACCAACACCTGTTGTTTCTTGTGTTGTTGATTTTTGCCATTCTGACAGGTGTGAAGTGCTACCTCATTATGGTTTTGGTTTGCATTTCCCTGATGATGAATGACGTTGAGCATCTTTCCATGTGTCTGTTGACCATCTGTATGTCTTCTTTCAAGAAATGTGTATTCACGTCTTCTGCCCATTTCTTACCTGGATTATTTGTTTTTTGGGGTGTTGAGTTTGATAAGGTCTTTATAGATTTGGAAAACTAACCCTTTACCAGATATGTCATTTGCAAATATCTTCTCCCATTCCATAGGTTGCTTTTTAGTTTTGTCGATTGTTTCCTTCACTGTGCAAAAGCTTTTTATCTTGATGAAGCCCCTATAGTTTACTTTTGCTTTTGTTTCCCTTGCCTCAGGGGACATATCTAGTAAGAAGTTGCTACAACCGATGTCAAAGAAGTTAATGCCTGTGTTCTCCAAGATTTTGATGGTTTCCTGTCTCACGTTTAGGTCTTTCATCCATATTGAATTTATTTTTGTGTATGGTGTAAGAAAGTGGTCCAGTTTCATTCTTTTGCATGTTGCTGTCCAGTTTTCCCAACACCATTTGTTGAAGAGACTTTTTCCTATTGGGTATTCTTTCCTGCTTTGTTGAAGGTCAGCTGACCACATAGTTGCGGGTTCATTTCTGGGTTTTCTCTTCTGGTCCATTGATCAGTCCGTCTGTTTTTGTGCCAAAACCGTACTGTCTTGATCACTACAGCTTTGTAATATAACTTGAAGTCCAGAAATGTGATGCCTCCAGCTTCGCCTTTCTTTTTCAAGGTTTCTTTGACTATTTGGGGTCTTTTGTGGTTCCATACAAATTTTAAGATTCTTTGTTCTAGCTCTGTGAAAAATGCTTTTGGTATTTTTTTTAATTTTATTTATTTATTCATGAGAGACAGAGGGAGAGAGAGAGGGAGAGAGAGAGAGAGAAGCAGAGGGAGAAGCAGGCTCCCAAGGGGCAGGGAGCCCGATGAGGGACTCGATCCCAGGACACTGGGATCATGACCTGAGCCAAAAGCAGACGCTTAACCATCTGAGCCACCCAAGTGCCCTGCTTTTGGTATTTTGATGGGGATTACATTAAATGTGTAGATTGTTTTGGGTAGTATAGACATTTTAGCGATATTTGTTCTTCCAATCCATGAACATGGAATGTTTTTCCATTCCTTTGTATCATCTTCAATTTCTTTCATAAGTGTTGTATGGTTTTCAGAGTACAGATCTTTTATCTCTTTGGTTAAGTTTATTCCTAGGTGTCTTAGGGTTTTTGGCACAACCACAGTGTTCTGTAGCCTGCTTTCATCCTCTCTTTGTCAGTAGGATATGAGCTTGAAAGTGGAGGTCCTGTTCTTTTCTGCATCGGTGTGCAGTATACTGTGCTATATAAATAGTAAGAGTATAAGTAGTGTTTAATGTTTGATGGAGTTTTTTTTTTTTTTCAAAAAAGGTAGTATTTTGACTGGGCTTTGTATGCTATAAAGAAATGGCTTATGTCTATTAACTGATAGGATGAAGAAGGCTCTGATAACAAGGAGGACCCAATGGAAAAGAGTTATAATCATAAGACTAAAGAAAATAAAATCACTGGCTATAAAATATAAATTACATATATTCTATTCCAATGAAGTCAGTAAGTATATGTATTTTAAGCTATACAGATAACATTTTGCAATTAGTACTAAAATTCAATTATAAAAAGTTTTCAGAAGACTTTATGGTTATATTTTGGTAACAAAACTCTTTTGTATAAATAATGATAATGGGCCTAAATCTCTAATACTGAAACTAAGTACTAAAAATCCTCACATGATTGGAATACCCATGGAATACAATGGAATGTTCTGGGCTATTACATTTCTTGATTGAACAGTAATTTTGATAATAATCCCTTTTATTTTTTCATACTCTATTATAAACTAATTTCCTTTAATATTGACAAGAAGATTATGGAATAGATATAATTCTTATTTTTCACAGGTGTTTCCCATAATAAAGGTTACATCTGTTTCGTACCTAGAAATTGTATGAATGGTCACATTAATTACATTTTGTTTTTGTTTCTACTATGTAGAATATCTTTGTAAAATGAGAAAACTATCACAATTGAGAGCTGGAAAATAACTTTAAAATCTTTTTCCATTCTTGTATTAAGCTTATTTCTTGCTTTATGAAGAAGAATAAATCTTGCCATTTGAAATAAATATGTCCTTCACAAATACCCACATTAATGAATACCATTATAACTCCTTTTGAAACAAAGTTTTAAAATGATTTTTTGAGACTCCCTAAATAGCAATGCATGTCTGAATGACAGAAATGGCTATTGAGGGGCGCCTGGGTGTCTCAGTCATTAAGCATCTGCCTTTGGCTCAGGTCATGATCCCAGGGTCCTGGGATGGAGCCCCGCATCGGGCTCCCTGCTTGGCGGGAAGCCTGCTTCTCCCTCCGCCCCCCCGCTTGTGTTCCTGCTCTCGCTGTGTCTCTCTCTGTCAAATAAACAAATAAAATCTTTAAAAAAAAAAAAAGAAATGGCTATTGAGAAGCAGATATAGACAGCAGTTTTAACCTGTAACATCCAGTTAGTACTGATTCAAATTTGTAACATCAAAATTACAAACAGTTAAAAGTCATGGATCCTTGGGGTAGTTTTTGAGTGGCCCAAACTGTAAGGAGTAAATTTATAAAA
Organism: Callorhinus ursinus; assembly: GCF_003265705.2. NCBI lineage: Eukaryota > Metazoa > Chordata > Mammalia > Carnivora > Otariidae > Callorhinus > Callorhinus ursinus. Next base: position 19,808,301 of record NW_027397083.1, on the reverse strand, counting down.
GTCAATCCAGTGAAGATATATAACCCTTTATTTGACATTAGAGGCCTTTCAATGTTCTAGGGCCTTGACTCTGAATCTGATTTCTAGTAATGTAAAGATATAATAGTTCAAACCAAAGGTATATGGAGTGAAAGTCATAAATTGTAAACAGATAGTTAGCGAACCAAGAGCAAGAGCAAGATCTTTCTCTCTCTTTTAACAAGCCCATTATACCAGTTTCTTTTCTTGATTATTATCTTTCTGTCCTAAAAACAAACTACAACAAATGAAGATTTCTCAATATTTCTACCTCATTTCCTCTAGCGTTCTAATAGGGTTCCCTAGAGTAAGATATTGAAGGCTGAGACCAGTCTGGCTAAGAAAATCTTATTTATCTAAATATGTAGTTCTCCACATATCAAGAAAGTATATAAAACTTTAAAAAAAAAGAAATTGCATTTCTGAGCTGTTAAAATTTAAAATTTTTAGATTTTATTTACTAGAAAGAGAAAGCATGAGCTTGAGCAGGGGCAGGGGCAGAGGAACAAGCCGACTCCCCACTGAGCAGAGAGCCCTACATGGGGCTCCATTCCAGGACCCTGAGATCATGACCTGAGCTGAAGGCAGACGCTTAACCAACTTAGCCACCCAGATGCCCCTAGACAATTTCTATAGCATCACCAGTGTTTTTACAGTTTTTACCATTGCTTTCCTCTAGTCTCTTGTTCATACCGCAAACATGGTACATTTTGGAGATGAGAACATAGTTATCTCACACCCTAACAGGATGCCTTTTCTTTGGGCTTTCTCAGGATAGAAACACAGATGTCTCCTAAGAGGAGCTGTTCTGTGTTCTGGCCCCTGCTCACCTCTCTGACTTAATCTCCCATGGAGCAATGAAGTCTCTAAGCAGTCACTTCCCTAGCCTTCTTCTCATTTCTCCAAATTACTGTGCCGCCTTTGCCCTGGGGCTTTCATGCAGCCTCTCTTTTCCATTCCTCCTTCCTAATATTCTTTTTGTAGATATCATCTTTCCTTTTTCCCATCTGAAATAATTCTCAGTTTCTTCAGGAAAACGTTGCCTACTCTCCCTGAACAGGTCAAAGCCCCTATTAGAATTTTTTTCACAGCCATATATTTCTTTTTCACCTATTGTAAGCTTATTTTGTTTGTGTAATTATTGATTTGTTCATGTTCTGCACAGGACAGTAAGCTATGTATTGAGACTCTCTGTTTTACTGACATTATATCCCAGCATCTAGCATTGTGTCAATGACAAAGTAGGTGCTTAATAAATTTTGGTGGGCTGTTACAAGGATTTAGAGAAACTGAGAATGTATACGCTTCATAGTATATAATCCAGTGATGGCTAGAAAAGATAAATGAATGTGAAATCATATGGCTGAATTGGTAATTAATAAAGAAAACTGAAAAATTGGAAGTCTTCACATGTGTAATTTGAGCTCTTCTTAACTGATAGGAAATTGGTAGGTAAGGAAATGTTTAAAAAATGGTTATGTGCTAAGAATCACAAAATGTAATTTAATTTTGCCACCTTATAATTAATAGATTTTTGTCTAAGATCCTGTTTGATATAAAACCTTAAAGATACTGTCTTAGTCAGTTTGGACTGCTATAACAAGTTGGTGACATAAATATGAAACAGTTCTCACAGTTCGGGAGGCTGGAGTCAAAGATCAAGGCACCATCAGATCAGGTGTCTGGTAAGATTTTTTTTCTAGTTTGAAAATAACCTGTCTTCTCATTGTATCCTCATGTGGTAGAGAGAGAGAGAGAGAGAGAGATCATATCTCTCAAGTACCTTCATATAAGGGCATTAATGCCATTTGTGAGGGCTCTACCCTTATGGTCTAATTACCTCCCAAAGGCCCTACCTTCAAAAGCAACACGCTGGGGACTTAGGCTTCAAGATATGAATTTTGGAGGGATACAGGCATTCAGTACACAGCAGATACAGTATGTTTGTTGTGGAAAACAACATTTGTTATGTTTATTAGAAAAAATGCTAGTTGTTTATGTAGAGTTATAAGCCATATCAGTCATCAGAGGACGATTTTTCCATCTATATTAGTGATAATTAATTTAGTGAACATAACTGATCTAGCTCTAATTAACTCAACTGGTTAAAGAGGACTGTGAAGTTCCTAAATTTATTAAAATGGGGAAATAACTAGAGGAATATTTAATCCTTATATATTTGCAAATAGAGTCAATTTTAAAATAAACCACACATTCTAAATAGTGTCAAAATGGTGACATGCAATAAAAAGTCTGTTAAATAACTGTGGATTTCTGGTTTAATCAAAGTTAAATTAGATTCTTTATTTCAGTGTCTCAGAATCTTTAATATAATAATCTTCATTGTGAATCTTAAGGTAGGGATAGTACAAACTGTATTTAATAAATTCATCTGGAAACATAAATTTCTTTTTTTGCAAGCAGCTCCCAAAGAATATACAGGGGAAAACTGATAGTGAAATAGTTTCCATTTCTGTAATGCTACATTTTATGTCTTAGATGTATACTATAATGAATATGTTTAGACAAGGGGAAAGAAAAGACATAAACTGTTTTAAAAATAAAGTGGGGCTATCAGGCTTAAGTAATTGGGGGAAGTCTTTCAGATATAGAATCACAGTAGAAAATGGCACGCTCAGCACTTTGCAATCCCCCAACTCAACTCTGAATTTGAGATGTTATTCTTTCATGTAAAGTATACACATATGCACATAAAACTAACCCCAACACTTGGTTAAATATGCTAATGATGTTTTCATGACTATATGTATAATCCAAATATTTACTTCACTGCACAGTTGCACACTGACTGGCTAGTTTCAGTAGACAATTTAAAATTTAAATTCTAAAATAGTTAAGTAGAACTTTCTTTTTATGCCCCCCCAACTTAAGCATCAAATTATATTAATTATTTAAGATATTTTGTCAAGAAATGTGGCCAGCTTTAATTCATATTGCCAAATAAATTTGAAAGCACACATTCATTATATTCTTCCATTATGTTCTTGTCATTGCTATTGGTATGAATGTTCTGACCTTTGAAAATGATGAACAATTTAGAAATTAACATTAAAAAAGCCGTATTAAACTGTGATTGAGGATACTGAAGAGTTGTTTTGATTATTACTGACTTTTGGAATTTGCTACCAGTTGTTACCAATTTCATCTAGGCCCTCTCTCGATAAAAATAAATAAACTGTAAAGTAGCTGTAAGGCATACACATATAAGCACTTTTATTAGAAATTCAAATATGGAGTCTTAAGACTCTTTCTCAATCTAGCACCATGGTATATAATAGCAAACCAGGTTCAGAACTGTGAATTACAGAATCTAGTCAGATGTCAAAGGTCAGGATTTTTATCCACCACATTCTTTTGCCTCTAATTTCTATTTACCAAATGTCTACATGCAGAAGGTAAATGCTCAAATTACCTTCTGAGTAACTGGCATTTTTATTTAAGGATTTATGGTACTTTTGGTATGTAAACATATAAAGAACTAACAAATAATGCAGGTATTTAAATATAGAATATTCAATGTGATGACATCACAGAAGAAATGTTATATGTGAGTTTCAAGGAAGAATGCAAAGCATGTTATTTTAGTTGGGTCTTAATACATGAGTAGGCCTTCACAGGAGGAAAAAAGGGGGTGGTCATAGTGGTAGAGGGGGATTTGGGGAACCATAGGGTTGCCAGATTGGACAAGGAAGAATATAGGATGACTTTGGGAGTCATTTATTTTATTTTGCATTCCAGATTGAATGGAAATAGTATACCTATATGATTGACTGATATTAACTTATATATATAAGGGATAATCTTGTGTCAATACAATATTGAACTTATAATGGTGTGGAATGCCAAGCTGCTACATAGAGTGAATGGGAGTCAATGAAGCTACAAGTATGTGAATTTAAAAAATGGTGTGGAACAACCATTATGGAGAATGGCGATGATTACTGACTAGTACCTACTAAAATAATTTCCTCATAGCATTAAATTTTCAGGGATTTAGAAACTGTCTTTATATATTATTTCAAATATCAGTGTACTTGATACAATGTAAGCATATACAGATATAGTTTTAACTATATAAATGCTTCTTATACTTTCTTAAATACTACATATACCTAATTTTATTTTATTGTAAAATTAATGCATATGTAATGTAGGGAATTTTAAAATACATAATACATAAATATAAAAGAAAAAATAGGGGTGTCTGGGTGGCTCAGTCAAGCATCTGCTTTTGGCTCAGGTCATGATCCCAGAGTCCTGGGTTCTAGCTCCGTGTCCTGCTCCCTGCTCAGTGGGGAGTCTGCTTCTCCCTTTGCCCCTCACCCCACTCATGCTCTCGCTCTCTCTTAAAAAAATAAAATATTAAAAAAAAATAATCATATCAACACAAATAACATTTTGTTGCTACATATTATATAAGAATATATAGATCTATAGATATCATATGCAAATTTGCTACATATAATATTTAAAGATTTATGTACTATTTCTTGCACTTAATATTACAGGAAAGCATTTTATTTAATTAAAATAATATGAAAATTCCATTTTCAATGGCTACATAATATTGTTTGTATTGATAATTACTGAAGCAATTCCCAAGTATTTAAGACTTAGAATGCTTTTCAACTGTACATTGTTAAAATAACATTGCAGTCAGGGCGCCTGGGTGGCTTAGCCATTAAGCATCTGCGTTTAGCTCAGGTCATGATCCCAGGGTCATCGGATCGAACCCAGCATCGGGCTCCCTGCTCAGAGGGAAGCCTGCTTCTCCCTCTCCCACTCCCCCTGCTTGTGTTCTCTCTCTCGCTGTGTCTCTCTCTGTCAAATAAATAAATAAAATCCTTAAAATAGCATTGCAGTAAAATAATCCTTTAACATAGAAATATTGTTTACATTTTTGATGTTTTTAGAATGAATTCCAAAAAGCGTAATTAATTAGTTAAAGCATATGCATCTTTTAGATCTCTGGATTTGTTTTGACAAATTGCTTTCAGAAAAGTTTTATAAATTAACTTCTGGGAATATTTGCTTCAATGTAAATTCACGAATATTCAATGGTTTTAAAAATTACTAGCCATCTAGGAGCACCTGGGTGGCTTAGTTGGTTAAGCATCTGCCTTCAGCTCAGGTCATGATCCTGGGGTCCTAGGATGGAGCCCTCATTGGGCTCCCTGCTAAGCCAGGGAGCCTGCTTCTCCCTCTCTTTCTGTCCCCCTCCCTTTCCACTCCCCCATGCGTGCTTGCTCACTCTCTCTCAAATAAATAAATAATCTTGAAAAATTTTATTAACTATTTTGAAATTTGCATTTCTTTGTTTACTAGGAAGTTTTACTAGGAAGAGGAAACATAGGTGTTCCTAATTCTATGAGTTATCTGCTTATGTCTTTCCCCAGTTTTCTATTAGGCTATTAGCTTTTATTTTCTTAATAACTTAGAACAACTATTAATATATTTTTTTTACTTGTGGTCTTATCTATTAAAGTATATTTCTAATTTTGTTATTTGCTTTTTGAGATAAGGAGTGTAATATACAGTAACTTGAAAGTTTCATGTAGTCAAATGTGTCACTATTTTGCTATTTCCTCTTTGCTTGTTTGCAGAACAAGAATAGATTTTTCTAGACAAAAAGTAGAGGGATATTAATTTAAAAATTTCTAGTGTTTTATTTCATCTTTTTCTTTCTTTTTAAAAACTCCGAATCTTTTAAAATTTGTTTTGGTGCAAAATCTGAGGTAAGGATATAATATTCTAATAATTTAAGATAGCCAAACTTCCCATCTCAATTTATTGATTGACAGGATTATCCCAAATACAAGTTTGTAGTGTATTATTTTGTAATATATCAAGTTGATAGAGATATAAACAATGATATATAATCTGTTTTGACACCATCTGTTTTGTTACTTTCATCTTACTGTTCACTCTTGAACCAGTTCCTCACTTAATGAGGCTGTTTAATTTGTATAGTGTCAGGGCCACTACCCTCAACCTCTTTCCTTAATACCATTATGCTTAAGTGTCCAAAATAATTTCACTGATGATTTTTTTTTTAAGACAAAGTTCAGAATAGTTTTGTCAACTCTTTTTGCCAAGGGAATTTTCTTAAGATGACATCAGGACTATAAATTAGTGTGGTAAGACCTAAGAATTTTGAAACGATGTCCTCTTCAAGGAACATAATTCTAACACTAACATTTATCGGATGTTATTATATACCATTATTCTAAGGCATATCCACTTACTAACTCATTTATTTTTTTACCTTTATTATGTTATGTCAATCACCATACATCATTAGTTTTCTTTTTTCTAATTTTTTAAATTTTATTATGTTATGTTAATCACCATACATTACATCATTAGTTTTTGATGTAGTGTTCCATGATTCATTGTTTGCATATAACACCCAGTTCTCCATTCAATAAGTGCCCTCTTTAATACCCATCACCAGGCTAACCCATTCCCTGACCACCCTCCCCTCTAGAACCCTCAGTTTGTTTTTCAGAGTCCATAGTCTCTCATGGTTTGTCTCCCCCTCCGATTTTCCCCCCGTCATTTTTCCCTTCCTACTATCTTTTTTTTTTTAACATATAATGTATTCTTTGTTTCAGAGGTACAGGTCTGTGATTCAACAGTCTTATACAATTCACAGTGCTCACCATAGCACATACTCTTCCCAATGTCTATCACCCAACCACCCCATCCCTCTCACCCCCCGCCACTCCAGCAACCCTCAGTTTGTTTCCTGAGATTAAGAATTCCTCATATCAGTGAGATCATATGATATATGTCTTCCTCTGATTGACTTATTTCGTTTAGCATAATACCCTCTAGTTCCATCCACGTTGTTGCAAATGGCAAGATTTCGTTTTTTTGATGGCTGCCTATAATATTCTATTGTATATATATATATATACTACATCTTCTTTATCCATTCATCTGTCGATGGACATCTTGGCTCTTTCCATAGTTTGGCTATTGTGGACATTGCTTCTATAAACATTGGGTGTGCGTACCCCTTCAGATCCCTACATTTGTATCTTTGGGGTAAATACCCAGTAGTGCAATTGCTGGGTCATACGAGAGCTCTATTTTCAACTTTTTGAGGAACCTCCATACTGTTTTCCAGAGTGGCTGCACCAGCTTGCATTCCCACCAACAGTGTGGGAGGGTTGCCCTTTCTCTGCATCCTCGCCAACATCTGTCATTTCCTGACTTGTTAATTTTAGCCATTCTGACTGGTGTGCGGTGGTATCTCCCTGAGATTTGGATTTGGATTTCCCTGATGCTGAGCGATGTTGAGCACTTTTTCATGTGTCTGTTGGCCCTCTGGATGTCTCCTTTGGAAAAATGTCTGTTCATGTCTTCTGCCCATTTCTTGATTGGATTATTGTTCTTTGGGTGTTGAGTTTGATAAGTTCTTTATAGATTTTGGATACTAGCTCTTTATCTGATATGTCATTTGCAAATATCTTCTCCCATTCTGTTGGTTGTCTTTTGGTTTTGTTGACATTTCCCTCCCTGTGCAAAAGCTTTTTATCTTGATAAATTCCCAATAGTTCATTTTTGCCCTTGCTTCCCTTGCCTTTGGTGATGTCTCTAGGAAGAAGTTGCTGTGGCTAAGGTTGAGGAGATTGCTGCCTGTGTTCTCCTCTAGGCTTTTAATGGACTCCTGTCTTACATTTAAGTCTTTCATCCATTTTGAGTCTATCTTTGTGGTGTAAGAAAATGGTCCAGTTTCATTCTTCTGCAGGTGGCTCTCCAATTTTCCCAACACCATTTGTTGAAGAGACTTTTTTCCATTGGACATTCTTTCCTGCTTTGTCAAAGATTTGTTGACCATAGACTTGAGGGTCCATTTCTGGGCTCTCTATTCTGTTCCATTGTTCTGTGTCTGTTTTGGTGCCAGTACCATACTGTCTTGATGATGACAGCTTTGTAATAGAGCTTGAAGTCTAGAATTGTGATGCCGTCAACTCTGCTTTTCTTTTTCAACATTCCTCTGGCTATTTGGGGTCTTTTCTGGTTCCATACAAATTTTAGGATTATTTGTTCCATTTCTTTGAAAAAAGTGGATGGTATTTTGATAGGGATTGCATTAAATGTGTAGATTGTTCTAGGTAGCATTGACATTACTAACTCATTTAAAACCAAGTGTACTCACTTCTTTGGTGATTTGATTGAATTCCAAAGTTTTGAATGTACTTTTCTATGAGAACATCCACATTTGCTTTTCTAGTTAGAAGCATCTCCTAAACTCTATAAAATATGTATCACCTTCCTACTCAACACCTCTTCTTGGAGTTTAATGGCATTTCAAACATGACATATCCAAAACTGGACTTCACTACTGCCTTCTCTTTTTTAGTTAATGGCTTCATTTAAAAATCTTGCAGTCCTAATTGAGTCTTCTCTTCATTTCATATTGTACATATAATTTATCATGTGCTCTTATTTTTATAATATATCCAAAATATATCCATCAATATCTCTACTTTCAAAATATATCCACAATCTAAATATTCTGGATGTTTTTGTACTGAATGTATTTCTCGGTACACCCACTGCTGCCACATTGGCCCAATCCATCTTTCACCTGAGTTGCTGTAGTAGCCTCCTTAGGAGTCTCATCACTCTGACCATTGCTCCATTAGGATATCTTTCCAACAGAGTAAGATCATTTTAATAGGTAGTTCAGGTAAGGTCACTTCTGAGGGAAAAACTTCGTATGCCCCCACCTGCTCACAGTAAAGCCACAGTCTGTACAGTGACCTAAAAACTCTAGCATTCCAATTTACTTACTTAGTTTTCCTATGGTTTATTTTCTGTTTGCCTCTTGAGGATGTATGATCCCCAAAGGTGGGGATCTTTGTCCATTTTGTTCATGGGATATCAAAGCACCCAGAATAGTATATTTTTGGCAGAAAATAGTTGCTCAGTATCTTTCATTAGTGTATAAAATGGTAATGCAATCCAAATAAGCTATATACTATTATTTTTTCTACTTTTCATATGAGAAAAACAAGTCATAGCAAAATAAATACTCCCAAGATACTTAAAGTCAATTGTCAGAGACACAGGTGTTGCTTCTGAAATCTGAATTCTTAATCTCTAAACTGCATATCGTAATCAGTCACTGTAATTTTTTTTTTCACTTAGATTATGGTTAGTATTGGACTACCTCGCCCTTTGAAATTAGGAATAACATATGCCTTATTTTGGCCAATGAAATGTAAGCAGAAGTGTTGCAGAACTCTGTTGAACAATTTCCATCTTTCTTTCCCCTTGCCACAGTACAAAGCATATCAATACTTGGGTCCCTGAATGAGCACCATATTGAATGGAGCCTCCTTCCAATTGACCAAAGATATGAAACATAAGTGAGAAATAAATCAAGTTATTTAGGGAAATTATTTGTCCCTACAACATAATCTACCCTATCTAGAATAATAAAAGCATTTTATATTTTTTTTTCATATAGGCTCATATAATGATATTACTAAACAATGGTTGAATGTGTATATGTGTGAAGAGTATATTGTTTTGTGTTTTTTCATCATGGTAGACTTTTGGTTTTATGATATTTGATTGAATTATTTTTTAATATTCCCGGTACTGTGTTTCAAGTACATCAGACGTACTTAATTTTATATTAAACTGATTTTTATATTAATCTAGAATACAATCTCTGTTTTTAAGATGAGTTCAGTCTAAAGGGTTATCCCTCAATTCTCTACCATTTCCTTATATACAATCCTGCCACCTGCAAATAATGTTAATTTTGTCTCATTTCCAATCATTATATCTCTTATCTCTGTCCCATGCTTTATTACTTTGGACAGAAAGAACTTCCAGACAATGTTAAAAAAATAACGATGTCTTTGTCTTGTTCCTGATTTTAATGGGAATGACTATAGTATTTCACCATTAACTATGACGTCGGCATTTGGTTTAAAAAAATTGTTTATCGTATCAAGGAATTAACCTTCTGATGTTTCTCCGTATTACTTTTCTTTTTACCCAGAAGTAATTATTTAATGCCTTTAAATGCCTTTTTGGTGGTATTGTTATTTATTGAAATGACCATTGTTCTCTATATTAATCAGTAGGATTAATATTAACATATTAATTGATCCCCAAGTGAGATGATATTTTTGATGTGTCATCTGCTAAATGGCCCCTTTTTAGTAATTTGTTTTCCTGAAGCCTTTCCACCATTAAGATAAGGCTTATAGTCACAGTGAAGAATATTAATACTGCCTCTGGAAGGAAAAGAAGATATTGAACAGTAGCTTCCAGACCAGAAGGGGAAATGGGAGTCCCTTCTGTTGCAAAGATGGATATCTGGGAAGAGAGGGAAAAAGATATAGTACCTGGGGGATTGGAGTGCCCCTACCCCCAAATATGAAATTTCTACTGTCCCATATGCCCAGATGACCTGAGGCACAGGGGATAAAAATATTTTCTAATTTCCCAAAGCATAATATATTCTTTGAATAAATAAAACTATTTTTGTTCCTTGGTAAAAGCAGAAGTTTAAGTTTCTGATTGGTGACTGCTTAATACTTATAGTAACAGAGCTAGGAATTTTTAGAGATTTTTGACATTTATCATTTGGCTGATATGTTTAGTGAAGTAATCACAACTCTTTGGTTGCAAGTAACAGAAATTCAACTTAAAGTAAATTAATGAAATAGTGAGATTGATGGTTACAGCGATGCCTGTACGGCAGAATCAATTAAGTGACCAACTCTTGTTTTTGGCTCAGGTAGGGATCTCAGGGTCATGAGATTGAGCTCCACCTTGAGCTTGAAAATTTAGAGTAAGGCAATGGGATAAAGGTGATATACGACTATGATTGGAACAAATGAATTCAGGGAGGTTGAGGGCCAGAACAGATGAAGTTTGCATGCTAAAGGGAAACTAATAAAAATGCTGACTTTGTATATTATGATCTGGTCAGTGAAGTGATAGTTCTGTTGTTTGGTGAATATAGTATAATGTGAGGAGATTACAGTGGAAAGAAAAACTCCTTTAGTTTCAACTTCACTAAGAGACATTATATACTATGGTGCTCAGAGATATGTGACCAAAAGCAAGCTACTAACTTCTATTAGCCTCAGTGTTCTTATTCTATATAAAATATAAGTAATGATATCAACTACCTCATTTGGTTGTTTTAGAACCAAATTGGGTAATAAGAAATAATGATAATATCTACCTCATTGGTTGTTATAGGACCAAATGAGGTAATGTCTATAAATCAGTAATATACTTTGAAAATACAAGGGCCAATTTCCCCTCTCTGGATGGAGGGAGAAACACCTTACATTGTATTCTGATGCATTGATATCTTTTCCAAAAAGAGGATGGAATTCTTCCTACAAAAGTACTCTCAGTAACTACATATTAATTTTCAGAGGGACACCTATTGTCCAACAATTTTTTAGGATACCCGTATGCTCTTACTGTAACTGTTTTAACTTCTATCAATACTATTACAAATTGTATATCAATATGACTTTATTTATATCTGTACTTGTGGTATCTAGCTCATCCCTAATCTGAATACTTAGTAAATATTTTTTGAATGTGTAAATAAACAATTTGCTAAACTATGAAGAGTATAATAATTATCATAAATAAATAATTGACAGCTATAATGGTATGGAGAATCTCCAGCAGATGTGGCCTCCCTGGTGGCACCAATTTTATAGTGAAGACAAAATATAGTTTGCCAGATCTGAAAAATAAATTGATATCAGGATGGATGTCTGTATCACAGGAGTAGACAATAGAATATCTTAAGTTTTACTAGAAGGAACAAGCTTTTCCAATTTCAAAACATTAGTATGTTAAAGAATGTTTATTAAAGAATAAACATCAAGTTATATATATATATACACACATATATATGTTATATAAAAATCATTATATATATTATATAAAGTTATATAAACATTAAGTTATATATATATATTTCAAAAAGTAAAGAATTTTAACTCTGATTCTAAGATCACAATTTGGAATTCCTTAATGCTCTGTAATAAAATAGAATGCAAAATCTCACAAAATAGAGCTTATAGCCAAAAATATAACATATACAACTTTTTGCCAGCAATAGTAATCATATCACTCAGGAACAAAAGGCAATCTCCAGGGCAGGCCTAGGATGGTCAAGCCACTGAGGCAGAACTAAATATTCCAAAGAACACTGTTGGCTTTCAAAACCTCTTAACAGTATAGTCTGTTCTTAATTTTAAGTCCCTCAGTATAACCCTATGTAAATATTAAGATTGTAATGTTGCCACTTAAGTTTAAAGTCTCAGATATTTTCCACTTGAGTGTGAAGAATAAACTTACCCTTAAGATCTCACTATCACTAATGCTCAATTTTGGAGAATTTATTACCTGAAGAATTACCACACGACTGTGGACAGGCAGATGCCTCAACTGATCAATGGTGAAACTGGAGGAAATGGTGTAATATGTGATTTGTAAGCCCAATGTCAAACTTTAACAAAACTCTATAGTGGGTTATGCATAATAAGCATTAAGAACAGAAGGTTTCAACATGAATTCACTAGTAAGTTATTTCAAACTAATCAAACTTTTTAAACTACTGTGTGTTTTCATAAAGTGCTATAAATTTAAAATGCTTTAATTTCACCAAAATATTTGATGAAAGGAGGAGACTTTGGAGCTGGGGAGTATAGGGTAAGCTGAAACTTGAATGATATGGGTGAACCGTGTGAAAATCTGATTTTTTTTTAAGTGTCTTTGGGTGAGGAAACAACAAAGGGAATGGTCTTAAGGTAAGAAAATACTGATCATGTTCAAGGAGCAAGGAGGCCACTGTGAATGATATGGTGTGAGCAAGGAAGAGAATAATAATAGGAGATCAGAAATAAGAGGGGACAGATTGTATAGGGACATGATTATAGTAAAGCATCTGGTTTTTATTTGATTACGATCATAAGCTGTCATAGCAGGAGAATTATGTGAACTATGAGAATTATGATTTTTATGATATGATCTATTTTTAATCATTCTGATGTCTATGTGGAGAATAGATTATTGGAGACCAAAAGTCTAATTGGAATGTGAGTTAGGAGGCTTTGTGAGGTTCCAGTGGAGACATGGTACTTTGAAAATCATGAAGGCAGAGGTAATTAGTGGTAAGATTCAGACCCATTTTGAATATAAGACCAATGGACTTGCTCATGATTCCATGTAAAGCCAAGAACAGTGCCTGGGACATAGTTGGTCCTTGACAGATATTTGTGTGTGTATATATATATATATATATATTTTAAATAATGATGTGTGTGTGTGTGTGTGTGTGTGTATTTTAAATAATGAAAAAAAAATTTGCGATGGGGTGAAAGGGAAAGAGAAGTGGCAAGCATAATTGTTAGGTTTAGGCCTAAGGTGAATTGGAGAAAATTAGGAAAGAAGCAGTTAGTCAGGAATTAGTTTTCTTTTAGATGTGGTGACTTTAGGATACCTGTTTTATATACATAACCAAATTTTATGTCAAATAACAGTTTAATAAATAAGATCATATGTTTAACATATATTTAGTGTCTACTAGAATGAGACACAGGAAAATAAACATTCTCCCTGTTTTTGTCTTTATTTGGTAGACAGTTGTTGTTGTTGTTGTTATTGTTATTGTTGTTTTTCCTGGTGGGTCTGGAGGAGAAAGCCAACCTGATGGTCTCATATCATAGTAGAACTGTTGATTGTCAAGCGTCAGAGCTACAGATCCTTGAATGTTCTGAAGGATATCTTGTGTTTATAAAGGAAACATTTATTCTCTCAAAATTCGGAATGCTTAGTTTATTTGAACATTTGATCTGAAAAGCATGTTGTATTAATTTCCTATTATTGTTAAAATTATCACAAATTTAGCATCTTTAAAAAAACTCAGATGTATTATCTTACAGTTCTGGAGGTCAGAAATCCAAAATGAGTCTCATTGGATTAAATCAGTGTCATCAGGGATGTTGTCCTTTTTGGAAGCTCCTAGAGAGACTCCATAGTCTTGTCTTTTCAATTTCTAGAGGCTGTTGGTACTCCTTAGGTCATGACCCTCTCTCATCTTCGAATTCAGCAATGATGGCTGGGTCCTTCTCAGAAAGTAACACTGACTCTTCTCCCTCTCTTCCGTATTGAGCTTACTTAGATAATCCAGGATAATTTCTTGATCTCAAAATCAGCTAATTAACTAACATAATTCCATATGCAACCTAATCCTCCTTTGCCATGTAACATAACATATTCACTGATTCTAGGGATGAGGATATGAACATTTTTGGGGGACCATTATCCTACCTTTTACACATACATATAGTTTCTCAGGTCAATATTCTACAAGAAAAGGAAGCTGATGAAGCCAACGTTAGGGGTAAGCATTTCTCTATCAATTATTTCTGTGTATTTTATCACAGTGTGAAAAAAATATGTCAAAAAAACCCACAACATCATTTGCAGCATTTTAAGCATTTCCTGAGTCTGTATCACAACATAGTCAGGTGTTAACTACTGGGTGAAATGTATGGCTCAAAATGATCCATAGAAATGGATATGTGTTCGTAAATGTCTATCAATGGAACCCTATATGTCAGATTTGTTAGAAATGGTCTCCTAGCCTCTTAGCAGGCAACATAATTTCCAGTGAATTTTCTAAATATACATATATATTTTTTTTCTTGGCAACTCCTCTTCTTCCCTTCCTCTAATTTGTATATAAATGACTTTGTAACATTTTTGATGAAGAGATGCATGATCCTTTCTTCTGTGCCCACATGCAGATAGAAAATTAAATGTATTCTATAGACTTTTTTTTAAGATTTATTTATTTATTTATTTGACAGAGAGCGATACAGCAAGAGAGGGAACACAAGCAGGGGGAGTGGGAGAGGGAGAAGCAGGCTTCCCGCGGAGCAGGGAGCCCGATGCGGGGCTCGATCCCAGGACCCTGAGACCATGACCTGAGCCGAAAGCAGATGCTTAATGGCTGAGCCACCCAGGTGCCCCTATCCTATAGACTTCTGTCAGACACTTCCAGACCACACTTTTAGTGAATGTCTCTGAAATTCTAACTAGCCATCAAATCTCAGCTTAGATAGATATACCTTGCTCAGGGAAGACTTCCCTGTGACCTTCACCTTAGAATATAATTCCTTCAGTGATATTTCTTCATGGTACTTTGTAATTTTTCTTCATATTTATTACAGTTGTAAGGAATTAATTGAGTAATTATTTCCTTGATAAGTTTGTGTTCATTGAGTACAAGACTGTACCTCTCACATTGGCTACCTTGCTTTATCACTAGCTCTTCACATATGACTTCACCACTTGATACTTAATAATTATTTGATGAGTAAATGAAGTCAGCAGACTTAACTAGATATATATTTAATAACTTATTTATCTCAAAGGATTAATAGTAAAGTTAAACTTTAGATATCCTGTGAGTACCTTATTCATTCTATTTTGAATGACTTCTTAGAAATTTGGTAAAATGTGCTTTAAAAAATATTCAAGCTAAAATTTTCAGGGCCTTGTGCATTTGTGAGCCTAGAATAGTGACTTGTCTATGTATTTAAAAGTAGATCAGAAATTATGGAGAAAGATCTTGACCCTGCTGGCATATATATGTTTGGCTCACCTCAGTGTGGACCTTTAATTTAGGACATTGTTCTTATTAAAACATCTTAACTGTCATAACTTAACCTCTAGACACAATAGTAATCAACATTTATTAAATGTTTACAACTGGCTATGTACTATTCTAAATGCTTTTCATATTCATTCAATCCTCACAACATCTTGTAATATAGGTATTATTTATTGCCTTCATTTTATATACAAGGCAACTGAGATACAGAGAAGGTAAATACTTGAGGTTGTACAACCTCAAATCTGTTAGCCAGGATTCAAGGTACCCAGGATTCAAGCCAAGGCTGATTTTGCTCCACAGCAACCAGTATAATTTATTGACTATGCAGTAACTGCTAAGGCAACAGAGAATATCTTTATTTCAGGTATTATTTAAAGGGTGTAATAAGATGCTCAACCACCAAATAGTTTTCCAAAGCTCATAAATGGGAAATAATATTTATGTGAGATGATCTGAAGAACAAATAGTTTGGACATTCCTCTAGAGCAGTGATTCTCAAAATGTAGCAGCATCAGCATCACATGGGAATGTGTTAGAAATGCAAATCCTCTACCACATCACAGACTTACTGAGTTAGAAACTATGGGGGTGGTGCCCCACAATCTGGGTTTTAACAAGCCTCCCACATAATCCTGATGCATGTTGAAGTCCATGAACCTCTGCTCTCTTGCATGAGTGGGAAAACTATGACCTTTGGGCCAAATCTGGTAGGCAAGCATTTTTTTTTTTTTTTTAGTATCAACCCATTAACTAAGAATTGTTTTTACATTTTTAAAGATGAAAAAAGCAAATGAAGATATTATTTTATGACATGTGAAAATTAGACTGTCCATGAATAAAGGTTTGTTAGAACACAGTCATGCCCATGCATTTATGTATCATCTATTGTGCTTTCACACTAAAATACCAAACTTAAAAAGTTACAACAGAGACTCTATGGCATGCAAAGATTAAACCATTTGTTACCTGGCCCTTTGTTGATCCCTGATCTAATAGAACAGTGGTAGTGAACTAAAAAAATGGGGCTATGATGAACCTACAGATGCAGAGACCCAACCCAGAGCTACTGAGTAAGAATTACCAAGGATAGGACTTAGGTATATGTATTACAACAAGAAAACAAACTGAATCATGAGGTGCATTTCAGATGCAGCCAGGATTGAAAACCCCATTTCTAGATACACTATGTCAGGTTTTCCTCTCAGCAATTCTGAGAAATAAGTGATATTTATATTTTCTCCAAGTTACTGATGGGAAAACTGAAGTTCAGCGATGTTAAGAATCTTACTGAGTCACAGTTTGCAGGGTTTGAGGCCTGGATTTGCACTCTGGGCTGAAAACACAAAACCAGTGTCTTTAACGCCCTCCTCTCTACTGCTGTTTTTAGTTTTGTTTTGTTTTGTTTTGTTTTTTTCCTGCCTAAGGGTATCTCCTCTGGTCCTCCACCAGTGCATTCCTTTATATATTCTTTTATACTCTTTTGATGTCAGTACTTTTCAGATTCCTGGTTCTCACTTTTTAAAAGTTTTCTACTGTGTTTGTATATTTCCTCCAGGCTAAAAACTTGTGCTTAGCTTTCCAGTCTCTGATCACACTTTTTTAGCTTTCAGCTCATTTCCATTTGTCTGCTGTTTCCTGTAGGTCCATCTTGACCTTGTCTCTGTGACAAGGTAAAACCCATTGCTCTAATTTTCAGCCTCTGAAAGCATTTGAGCTGACTTTTAAGGGCTCTGGATTTCTACATCATGGGTCGTGCCCTCAGTAGATCTGTTAAACACCTAGAATACATCAAGAGAGCTATGTTTCCATTCAGAAGGAAGGTTATTTTCAACTTGAACCCCAATCAAAAGTAGAACCCATCTTGCTGCATAAATATAAAGCACCATTCACACAGAGCAGAATGCTGTCTGTGGAGAGACTGCGTAGATCGGAGAGCCGCATGGTATCATGGCTTTTCCATTATTAGAGCAGCATTTTACAGAGTCTGCTGCTGGGTGACTAAGACCCCTTGAACTCAGGACTTGGAGCAGAGATTTCTGGAACTCTCTAGTATATGAACTATCCTTTTCTTGGGCACATGGCTACACTCCATTCCCCAGAAATCTCTGAGTGAGGTGCAGCCATATGACTAAGTTCTGTACAATGGAATAAGAGCAAAAGCAGTGTGTTCAACTTCCAGTGTTGACCCTTAGAAATCCCCCTGCCTCATACCCATGCTTTGCTCATTTGCTAAAAGTAGAGAACTCTTAAGGATTTAGAAGAGGGTAGAGACACAACATGGTGGGATCTTTAGTCTCTAAATTTGTGCATGGAGTAAACTCCAACATACACATGCACACTACATGCATTGGATGCACTCTACATGAATAGGAAATTTAGTTGTGTTAAGCCGCTGAGATTTGGGGATTTATCTCTAATAGCAGCCAGAGTTATTTACTTTAATACAGTACTTAAAGTCAGTTCTGAGTAATCACATCAGTTGAGGTGAAAATAATATGAAAATAGGCATCAGAGCCTAAAAAAAAAGAAGGAACCAAGTGCAGATGACTTGGGCAGTGAGACAGTACATTTCACGATACTAACTTATTTAATCTTTCAAAGCACTCATTTGATAGATGTGGAAACTGATGTATAGGGAAGCTAGGAAACTTGTTTCAAGTTACAGTTTCAGGTGGCAGAGCCGAGTTCCAAACCTGGTCACTTGGCTCTCAAGTCTGATCTTGGCTACTACACAATACAAAATGCTATTCATACTTTTATAATCTTCGACTACTCTGAGTTAAAAATTTCTTCCACAACTTTTAAGAGCCTTTTGTCATGGTAAGATAGTTATTGTGCTCAGCAATTATAGATCTGATTTGTTTGAATACTTTATACTGATGCTATTATCCCCCTTGTGCAGAGGATAACACTGCAGTTTGACAGTTTAAGGTTCAACATTCTGGAATGGGTCTGGGCTATTACTCTTACCAGCATCTTCAGATTCCAGAGCCTGGGCTTTCATAAGCACACTCTGCTATCTCAAACCTGTGGAAACTCCTAGAGTACTCTCTTCTTCCTGGATGAGTGTCTACAGAGTTGCTTTGTGAGCAGAATGACATAACATTTGGGAAAGTGCTCTGTAAACGAGGAAACACTGCACAAACATAAAGTCTGGTTATTACCATTATTACTTAAGACAGAGAACAAACCATGACAGCCAAATTGCATGTACTTCCTTGTTATTCAGAAAGGGAGCTCAGAGGAAAAGGCTTGCCTGGGGAATTCACTACCATCTGACTGTACGCTCTGCAGTTCATTCAGAAAATTGTGATTTGGCAATTCTCTTCCTAACTTCTGCTTCCCAGTAATTGGGTGATATTAACTTAGATGCAGTGCAGTAAGATCACCTCTGCCTCATGCACCCATGCCTCATTTCCTCACTCAATGTCTTCTTAGTTCCATTATTTATTTTCTTTAATATTACAGACATACAGCAGGATGAGTCACTGCCTGCCATTTCCAGTAGCACCTCCAAAGGCCTACGAAACAATAAGGTGATTTATGAGGCCCTTTCCACCCCAATGCTACACAATCATGGAAGCTCACTCTCACAGCATTGCTCTCCAGATCAAGAACAGGTTTCAGCAATCTGATCAAGGAAGGGGCTCTGGATCGTTTAACTGAGCTCCTGTAACGAAACCATTCTAATACAAGGAGACATGGATGGCTGGATGGCTGAAGAAAGACAGTAGAGACACGGGTATGAGGACAAGCAGATGCAGTCTACAAGAAGAGATTTCATAAACACACAGCTCAGTTCGTGTACTATTTTTTTTTTAAGAGAAGGAAAGGGGATGAAGGAGAGGGACAGAGGGAGAGAGAAAGAATCCTAAGTTGGCTCCACACCCAGCACAGAGCCCAACATGGGGCTCGATCTCACAACACTGAGATCATGACCTGAGCCAAAATCAAGAGTCTGGTGCTTAACTGACAGAGCCACCCAGGTGCCCCAATATGTTATTTCTTAGAATAGGAATGCCATACATCTAAACCCATAGTTTTCAACCAGGGAGCATTTTGTCTCCCAAGGATCACCTGGCACAATCTGGAAACATTTTTGCTTGTCACAACTGGGAGGGAGGGTGCTATGTGCATTTAGTAGGTAGAGGTCAGAGATGTTGTTGTTGCTTTTTTTTTTTTAAAGATTTTGTTTATTTATTTGACAGAGAGCAAGCACAAGGAGGGGGAGCTGCAGAGGGAGAGGGAGAAGCAGAGTCCCCACTGAGCAGGGAGCCTGATGCAGGGCTTGATCCCAGGACCCTGGAATCATGACCTGAGTTGATGGCAGACACTTAACCAACTGAACCACCTGGGCACCCTACAGGTCAGGGATGCTTTTAAGCATTCTATGACGTACATGACAGCCCCCCCATCCCCACCCCAACATAAAATTACCTGCCTCAATTTCAGTCATTCTGAGGTTGATAAACCCTTCTCCAGATGAAGAGAAGGCACCTAGTCCCATTCAGAATTAGAGTTTGAACTTTGGGACTATGATGGAGGAATGGAGCAGTATGATTGGAGTTTCTCAACCATTGGTGACACTGTTGTTTTCTTCTACACCATAGTGCTTGTTTTGAAAGTTAAATTCTATCACTTTCTTTTAAAAACTTTGTTCCAGTTTTATCAAGACGTAATTGACATATAACATTAAGTTTAAGATGTGCAATATAGTGATTTGATATATATATATAATGTATCATGATATCATGATAAATTTAGTTAAAATCCATCACCTCACATCCTTACTTTTCATACTTCTTTCTGATGAGAACTTTAAAGATCTATCTTAGCAATTTTCAAATATACAATACGTATTGTTAACAGGCATACCTCAGAGATATTGCAGGTTCAGTTCCAGACAACTGTGATAAAGCGAATATTTCAATAAAGCAAGTCAAATGAATTTTTTGGTTTCCCAATGCATATAAAAGTTATGTATACACTGTACTGTAGTCTATTAAGTGTGTGATAGCATTATGTCCATAAACACAATGTACATAACTTATACTTTATTGTTAAAAAGTGCTAACCATTCAAAAACTAATGATGTAATATATGGTGATTAACATAACAATAAAAAATTTTTAAAAAGGTGCTAACCATTGTCTGAGCTCTTGGCAAGACATAATCTTTTTGCTGGTGGATGATCTTTCTTCAGTGTTGATAGCTGCTGACTGATCAGGGTGGTGGTTGCTAAAGGTTGGAGTGGTTGTGACAATTTCTTAAAATAAGACCACAGTGATCTTTTACTCATCAATTGACTCTTCCTTTCACGAATGATTTCTCTATCATGCAATGTTTTTGATAGCATTTGCCCACAGAACTTCTTTCAAAATGAGAGTCATTTCTCTTAAACCCTGCTGTTTTATCAACTAAGTTCATGAAATAGTGTATATCTTTTGTTGTCATTTCAAAAATCTTAATAACATCTTTACCAGGAGTAGATTTTACTTCAAGAAACCACTCTCTTTGCTCATCCGTTAGAAAGCAACTCCTCCTCCATTAAAGTTTGGCCACGAGCTGCAGAAATTCAGCCACATCTTCAGGTTCCACTATGAATTCTGGTCCCCTTGTTATTTCTACCATACCTGCAATTACTTCTTCCACTGAAGTCTTGAATCCCTCAAAGTTGTTCATGAGGTTTGGAGTCACTTCTTCCAAATTTCTGTTCATGTTGATATTTTGATCTCTTTCCATGGATAATGAATGTTCTTAGTGGTGTCTAGAATGGTGAATTCTTTCCAGATGGCTTTCAATTTACTTCACCCAACTCCATCAAAGGAATTACTATCTAGGACAACTGCAACCTTTTGAACGTATTTCTTAAATAATAAGACTTGAAAGTTGAAATTATTCCTTGATCCATGGGCTGCAGAATGAATGTTGTGTTAAGAGACACAAAAACAACATTAATGTCTTTGTACATCTCTATCAGAGCTCTTGGGTGATGAGGTGCATTGTCAATGAGTAGCAATATTTTGAAAGGAATCTTTTCATCTGAGCGGTAGGTCTCAACAGTGGGCTTAAAATATTCAGTAAACCATGTTGTAAACAGAGGTGCTGTCATCCAGTCTTTGTTATCCCATTTAAAGAGCTCAGGCAGAATAGATTTAGCATAATTCTTCTGGGCTCAAGGATTTTTTTGAATAGTAAATGAGCATTGTCTTTGACTTAAAGTAACCAGGCACATTAGCCCCTAACAAGACAGTCGAGCCTGTCCTTTGGAGCTTTGAAGTCATGCATTGACTTCTCCCTAGCTATGAAAGTCCCTGGGGGGCAACTTCCAATACAAGGCTGTTTTGTCTATGTTGAAAATCTTTTATTTAGTGTAGTCACTTTCATGTAGTCACTAGCTAATTATCTTAGCTAGATCTTCTGGATAACTCATGAAGCTTCTACATGCTGATTTATCTTGTACTTTTATGTCACAACGATGGTTTTTTTCCTTAAACCTAATGAACCAACTTTGGCTAGTTTCAGACTTCCTTCTGAAGCTTCCTCATCTCTCTGAGAGACTTGCCTAGTCTAGCGTTGTCACAAGTCTTCAATTTGTAAATAATGCATTATCTGTGAAGCACAATAAAGTGATATATGCCTGTAGAATCATCATGCTGTACATTACATCCCCAGAGCTTATGTGTTGTGTAATTGGAATTTTGTACCTTTTTGACCACTTCATCCAATTCCCCCACCCCATCCCAAACCCCTGTCTCTGGCAACTACCAATCAGTTCTCTGTTTCTATAGTTCAGGTTGTTTTACATTCTGTTTGTTGGTGAGCTCATATAGTATATGTCTTTCTCTGGTGACTTATTTCACTTAATATAATGCCCTCAATGTCTAGCCATGTTGTTGAAAATGGTAGGATTTCCCACCTTATATGTGGTTGAATAGTATTCATATATATCATCTATATCTATATAACATTTACTTTAATTCATTGCTGGATACTCCATATCTTGGCTATTGTAAATAATGCCGCAATTAACACAGGGTTGCAGATATTTCTTCAGGATATATATCACTTTCTTAAAGAGGGAGTTCATGAACTGAGGAAGGGGCAGTAACTTTGGTGCTGGACAGAACTGAATTCAAAAGTGTGGTCAATCACTTACTAGCTCTGAGACCTTAGAAAATCTTGTAACTTCTCTATATCTAAATTTCAACACCTGTACAGTGGAAATAGTTAATAATTAACTTGTACAGTAGTGCTAATGTTTAAGAAATTTTTGGAGTTTCTTGCTAAAATTGAAGTTCCCTGCTGTCAGAGCTGCAGTCTAATATTTAGGGCAGTGGGAGGGGAAGAGTATAACATTTTTTAATGCCTTCAGTGTGTTGCTGTCTTCATACATATCATTTTACTTAATAAACAGGGCTTGAATTAGAATGGTTGCAGTGGCATAAAAGGAGAGGAGAGACACCACATCACCTCCTCTGGAACAAGATCAATTGACTGAGGTTTTCCCAGTAGGGATCCTAATTATGCCTGTGGGATGAGGCATTTTCTTAGTGCAAAATAGATCTGACTCTTTAGCGAGACGGCTCATAGTGTCCTCCTTTGTGTCTGTGACACTATCCTCCCTTTGCCTTCCTTCCTACTTTTTTGACTACTTTCTGATCAACCTCCTTGAAGAACCTATCTTAAGTATTAGTGGGTGCCTAGGCCTCTGCCCTAAATCCTCTGAATCTCTGGTTCTTTGTTATTCTTTCTTAATTAATGCTGTCCATAAATTATCTCAAGAGCCACTTATAGGAACAATATATCCAGATTTGTATTTATAGATCAACTATGTATTTTAAGTCCTACTGAGCATCAGCTTTACAAAGTGAGAAAGTCTTGCATAGAGGTTAACAAGTATAGACTTGAAGATATCCAGAATTGTAACATTTTGGCTCTGGCACTTAAAGCATATTAAATGAAACAAAGTCATCTCTTTGAGCCTTCATCTATAAAATAAAAAATTCTATACCTTCATCACTGGACTTTTGTGATTACTGGTACATGAAGGGTCCAGTAGAGTTTCTGATATTAACCCACAATATTCTTTATTCAACATAAGTATATTAAAGGTAATTCTGTCCAAATGTAAATTGCTTTTTCTGTATTCTGATTTTCCAAGGGAGAAATCCTCCCTTTGTCTTAACTTCTACATCCAAAACCTATAAATTCTACCTCTAATTCTATTTTGAGTCTGACCTTTCATTTCCATTCTTACTGTTCTTGCCTTAGTTGAGGTCTTTATCATTTTTTACCTGTGTTACTATAATAGACTCAAAATGTGTCTTTCTACCTCTACTTTCCCCCACTTCTCTAAAATTCAAGCTTTTAGTCCATAAGATTTGTGGTCTAGCTCTTGCTGTCCCCTCTAGCCCCATCAATTACTATTCCACCTAGTGAACTCCAACCTCAGTATTTCACTCACCTTATAAATGACCATTCTTAGGAGACCTACTCCATCATCTCCAAAGACAGTAAGTGCTTCTTCCACTGTGTTACTACACCACCTTGCTCTCACCTCTGTTTTAGCATTTATCAGATTATTGTAATTATTTTCTATTTGTCTGGCTGGATTAATTGAGTTTATGCCAAGAATTTAATATCCATTTGTTTGTCAAATGAGTGATTAATGAATGAATTACTCTTCCATTGTGAAAGTTGGCAGCTATTGGTATCATGGCCCTTGTTATAAAACTTATCCTAGTTTATTATATTGCCTATTTTTTCCGCTATATGAGGTATGCTAAGGTAGACTATCACTTATTCATGTCTGTATTTGGAGGGAAAAAAGTAGAAGAATAGATCATATATATATACATATTCACAAATACACACACATATACACACAGTATACATAGATACATACATACATGCATACTGATTTCCAGTATATAGTACACGTAGCCAGAACAGGCACTTTTTACTGGGTTAGGTGAAATTATATTATGTATATGCAGCCTGTATACTCCATGGAGTTGCCTTCCTGTTCTTATGAAATTAAATTCTTAAAAAATGTACTGCTATACACAAAAGAAGTCAAATGCTTCCAGAGACTAGGCTTTCAGAGTTATGGTTTATCACCAAGACTTGTCCAGTACAGCATGATGCAGAAGGGTCCAGCTTTTGTGGCTAGACAAGTGTGAATTTAAATCCTGCCGCTTACTAACTTTGTGAGCACACAAGTGGCCTCATCAGTAAACTGAGGATATTACACTCACCACAAAAGACTTTATGAGACTCAATGTCAGGGTTTCTTGACATTGGCACTATTAAGGGTTTAGTCTGAGTAATTCTTTGTTGTGGGGGGCTATCCTTTCATTGCAGGATGTTAAACATCATAACTGACCTCTGCCCATTTGATGCCAGTAGCACCTACCCTGCCCAAGTATGACAGCTAACAATACATACAGATGTTGCCAAATTTCCCTGGGAAAAAGAGGAAATGGGATCACAGTGGTTGAGAAAAAAACTTATATATGATCATGTGTGTAATATGGTGTAATATGTCCAGAATATAGATGTTTCCTTAATGTCCTTTTCTTTCCTTTCTTTGATGGGACTAATGAAATTCCATACCAAGTATTTACATTTCCTCAGAAAAAATATATATGTCTACTAATGGCCACATTCTAGTGAAAGTTTAACTTGAGATGTGTGTAATTCTTATTAGCCCTGCATTGCACTACACAGCTTCACTTGGAAAACCTTAATTACAGTGCAAAGTGATAGTCTGAATTTTCCAATGACTAGGCTTGGGCTCTATTAAGTGTTGTCTGTGAAGAAACAAAAGATATACTTCTTTTAGTAGGAGAGGAAAGAGAAGGAAAGGAAAAAGAAACTACAAACCTGAAATAAATTGGAGGCTGTAGGTGTCATGGCAATGTGAGTTGAGGGATGATCGATTCCCATAGATTCTGAGTGGCACATTCTGTGCACGGAGCACCGGCTGACGTCAATTGGATTAAGTGGCCTCAATGGGAGCACTGCATGCAAGATGAGTGAAATGCAGGCCTCAGGATTTGTCATTGCCTCCAAACACAGCTTCCTACTGCATAGTGGGTGGGAGGGGAGTCTGGGAAGGAAGAATGAGAAAGGCATGTTCTTGCCTAAGGAAAAGCTTTCTGGGTTTGTAGAATTGCTGCAATGAAAGTGAAGTTTAAAAACACTTTACCTTTTTTTACACATGCATTAGTTGAGTAATATCTCTAGCCAAATGACATACTTTCCTTTTGGATCAGGGGTATAGAAGCTCCCATAGCTCTGTTTGAGAAAAGGTGACAAACTTTCAAGAAAATATTACCTTAGGACATGAAACTAGAGAGAGCAGAGGCTCCGAGTTGATGAATAAATTTGCTACTTCTCCTAAATTAATTTAAATGAACTAATTTATTCAAAGGTCTTAGAATAGTGTCTGACATAATAATTTTTTTTAAGATTTTATTTATTTATTTGACAGAGAGATAGAGAGCACAAGTAGGCAGAGTGGCAGGCAGAGGGAGAGGGAGAAGCAGGCTCTCCGCTGAGCAGGGAGCCCAAGGCGGGGCTCGATCCCAGGACCCCGGGATCACCACCTGAGCTGAAGGCAGACGCTTACCTGACTGAGCCACCGGGGCGCCCCTGACATAATAATTCTATGTAACTGTCAACTGCTTTTATCATCATTACTGCTGCTGCTACTGCTACTCTTACCATTTGCCAAATATTATTTTCCAAGGGTCTTTTGAGGAAGGATTTCCCTAAATCTCCAGGATGGATTAAGCACCCCTCTTGTGTGGTCCCATAGATGTAAGTCATCTCATTCACAACTTACTCCATTCTACTGAAATTGTCTGCTTCATTGTTTTTCTTTATTGAAATAACTTCTTGGGTTATTTCATTTCAACACTTCAGGGTGTTATTCATTTTTTGAATTTTAGCATTAGCAACTTGCTTGGTTCATACATGTTTGTATAATCCAGCTATTAAAAATTCTTAGTGAACAATCTTTATGATCTTTCTGGACTATTTCTGTCATGGAGAAAACATGCTTGAATAACCAATAAAAGTATAAAGAGTATAAGAAATGATTTTCCCCAAAGAATTATGGGCTTACTCTTCATCAGTGTCATTCATCTGAGTCCAGTAGAGACTCTTGTTCTCAGGACAGCTGACCAGAGACCCATACATGGCCCTGTGCAGTAAAGAATTCACCTTACTCAAAGGGAGGTTTAACTTTTTTTTGAAGGTTTATTTATTTATTTGGAGGGGGGATGCAGAGGGAGAGGGAGAGAGAGTCTTAAGCAGACTCCATGCTGAAGGCAGAGCCTGATGCAGAGCTTGATCTCAAGACCCTGAGATTGTGACCTGAACTGAAACCAAGAGTTGGACACTTAACCAACTGCACCACTCAGGTGCCCTCAGGAGGTTTAACTTTTATCCTTAACTAGTAAGAGTTAATCTCTAGGTCACTGGTATGTTCTCTCTGATAGAGTCTTTATTTGCCTAAGGGCTTTCACCACCAGACTACCTAATGATGTGATTTATGATAAGAGCTTTGAGACACATATTATCAGTTCCAAACTCTGGGAGAACTGGTGACTGTCACCCAGATGTCCAAGAGGGGTTGAAGACTAAAAGTCACCCATATAGATGATATGTCATCAAGCCATAGTAAAAACTCCGGATGTCAAAAGCTAGGGAGAACTTTCCTGGTTGGCCCTACTGTGCATGTGTTGTCACATGTAATGGCCAGGAGGAAGTAATGCTATCCATGACTCCACAAGAAGAGGTCAACCATAAGCTCATTGTTTGGACATCTCTGAAACTACCCTATGAATCTCTTTCTTTGGCTAATTTTAACCTGTATCCTCTCCCTCTAATAAACCATGGGTATAATAGCTTTCAGTCAGTTCTGTGAGTTCTTTTAGTGAATTATCAAAAATAAGGGTTGAATTTGGGAAACCCCTGAACTTGATGTCAGAAGTGAGGGTAGACTTGTGGAGAATGTTTCTTCTAACTGCACAGTTGGCTAAAACCACTGCATGATGACTTTAATGGACATGGTTTGGATCAGTTAATTGTATTCTCATTATAAATCATTACTCTGTAACCAGGATCTTTGAGTCTACCAGAGACTTCAGCAGTAAATTTCCTTCCCCTCGCTACCACCCAGAATTGAGTGATTATGGGGGAGAAGGTATACCGAATATATTATAAGAGTATTAGAAACAGACTTTACATGAGTTGTTTTCCTTTTTTTTTTTTTTTTTTACTTGAAAGGCTATAATCCTTTCATCATTTCTTAATATACCCAAGAGCTACCTATGGCTTGTGCTGTCCAAAGATAGCCACTTTTACACATCACTTAGAACTATGCATATCTTAGATACATTACTAGAGAATAGACATAATTTTCAGAGCTGGGTCCAGGAACTGACTGAGCAAACTACACAGAATAACTTCTCAAGAGGAATACTACTGCTTCTTTCTTTCTTTCTTTTTCTTTCTTTCTTTCTTTCTTTCTTTCTTTCTTTCTTTCTTTCTTT
>NW_027397083.1:19754645-19779995 GCF_003265705.2 Callorhinus ursinus | reverse complement strand
CTTCCTTCCTTCCTTCCTTCCTTCCTTCCTTCCTTCCTTCCTTCCTCCCTTCCGTCCTTCCTTCCTTCCTTCCTTTCTTCCTTTCCTTTCTTCCTTTCCTTTCCTTTCTTTTCCTTCTTTTCCTTCCCTTTCTTTTTTCTTGAGCACAGGTTTTATTTTCTACCACCCTTCTTGTATCTTCTACATTTCATCCTGGGACTACTAGTCAGATATATCCTAGGGATATAACAACAAGTTTATAAGTCATGAATTAGAGAAGGTCCTCAAACCTCAAATGCAGGTGTGCGAAATGTAATTTTCTTATTTATAACTCAAACAGCTTCTATTTTAACCCCTCACATTGGTATGCTGGAAGGGATTTTAAATCACTTCCTCTTGGAATGTATCATGATATCCAGGGGTACATGTGTAGCTCCAGGGTTTCGTAGGAGGTGAGAAAGAATATAAGTTTTTAGAGATACCTAGATACACAGGTAATCACCGAAATGTCCATATCCCTGGTTAGTTCAGTGGCCCCTGTGTGGCCCTGCTTCCGTGTCACTTTGGGTGAGTCTCGAGACTTTTTTTTTTTAAGATTTTATGTATTTATTTGAGAGAGAGAGAGAGCACAAGCAGGGGGAGGGGTAGAGGGAGAGGGAGAAGTAGACTCCCCACTGAGTAGGGAGCCTGATGCAGGACTCAATCCCAGGACCACGGGATCATGACCTGAGCTGAAGGCAGACGCTTAACCAACTGAGCCACCCAGGCGCCCCTGAACCTCAAGACTTTGTGTGATCTCTCATGATCCCATTTTCTTTAGCTGACCAATTTCCTCTCACAGATATTACTGCCTTCCAAGGAAGCTATTGAGAAGTTGATGCTGTTCTTCCCATTCTCTTCCTCCTCATATCTTAGGCTGGAAGAGAATTTCTTATCCCTGTTTCTGACTTAAGTTCTCATTTGTCGCTTTTTGCATCAGTCTTTTAAATTATATTGAGGAATTCGGCTTTTAGAACAGAAAACCAGAAAGACTATGAAATTATTCCTGAGTTCTGTTTTGTTATATCTATCCTGTTATATCTATCCTGTGAGACAGTGAACAAATAACTGACTGTTTCCTTAATATTGGAAGAGGAAAGAAGGAAGTTCAGGGAAGGAAAAAAGAGAACGTAATATATTCTAAAGTATCTCTTTAAAACCTTGAACTCATCCCACAGCATAACACACTTAGCATCATGACCAATTACCACATGGGCATACTACCATATTACCATACATTGGCATGACCAATTACCATGTTTATACACACACACACACACACACACACACACATACAATGCCATGTACATATATACAGACATATAAATACATATTTATATATGCATGTGTGTATATGTAAATATGAGAGAAATACAAGTTTTTAAGAAAATGCTTGCCTCTAGTATATTGTATGTACTCTGTCAAAAGTACTTTCCTATAGTCTATTTTGTTGTGATGGCCATCCACCAGACTAACTTTATGATTACTGATATATCACAAACTAGTGTTTTGAAAAACACTAACTTGGTTATGTGACAATTCTTTTTTCACTGCTGAAATTGACTTTTGAGGGAAGTGGCTGAATTCTTTTCAACTTTCAGGTTAGAGAGTCAGTGATCCATCAAACCATGCAATTGGAAGGATTTTTTTGCAGAGGATTATATTAAAGAAATTCCAATATCTATTAAGTCCTATGATTCTAAGAGCCCAGTTTAGAAAACTAAAATTAAGACCTTAATAATTTTTTTATGTGATCTGAAATCTCTCACATCATCACTCTGGAAAGAAAAAGAAAGAAAGGGAAGGAGGGAGAGGGAGAAGGAAGGAAGGAAGGGAAAAAAGGAAATTCTGAGAGATTTAACATCCTTAGTGTTACAAAGCTGATAAGTGCAGATGTGGATCCAAATTCATATCCTCAAATTAACTTCATTCACATTTTACTATTCCACTTTGCATTAAGTACTTTCAAGGTCAAACTTATAAAGTACTTATTATAAGCCAGGTACCCTAAGACCATTGTATGTCGTGACTAGTTTAATCATCACTATAACTCTGTAAGTATTATTTCTGACATTTTAAGAAAGAGAAAACTAAAGCAAAATAGTTTAAGTGACTTGGTCAATATTATACAACTTTTAAAACATGGAGGTAGGATTCAACTGAGATATCTCACTCAGGAGACTAGTGCAGGGGTCTGTAGGAAAGGCATGTTGCTCACTGGTCCAAAATAATAATAAAAAAATAGTGATAACTTGTTGCTATGAATATAAATTTTCTTACATTTTTACTTAAGTACTTATGTCATGCCTCATCAAAATATAGATAACAATAATTATAGTATATGAATATGACATGATCTCTATAAACAGAATTTATAAATCATAGCAATAATTTTAATGTAATGTGGCTGTAAATTTTAATAAAATATATGATTAAAGGGGTATATATTTAAGTGAATTAAATAAAAAGTTGAATTTTTAAATCAAAGAGGGAAAATAACAGTGGGAGAACAATGTGCAGTTATTACATAAAAGTCATGATGAAAGGCCTTGGACTTGTCCACTTGAGACACAGAGAAATGATTTAGTGCTGGTGTTCCTAGATGGCTATGCAAAGAGGTAGAAACTGATTTTGATTATTTATAGAATTTCTTAAGTAAAATATATTTTTTAGTAATGTAGCATGGAAAAGAATTCCAGTTTATAACAATGTTTGGGTAACATCAAAAATCAATTACAAAATTGGCACAGGGAATTTATAATTCTATGACATTGTTAGGATTTAAAGGTTAGCATTTAAAGATAAAGATTTAAAGATTAAAAGCCAATAAATGCTTGGTAATACACATTAGAAAGTAAATAGAAGTGAAAGTGGCATGTGTCTATTAGCAAAGACCACTTTGGTTTAGCAGAACTGTGGTGAGAAATGGACCATATTATTTAGGTGACTTTGCATGGAGAGTTAAATCTCTAGCACATGGGTGCAATCTAGTACAACAGGTCTTGAAGTCTGCTACCGCCCCCGCCGCTTTTTTCTTTTTTGAAGTTACATTTGCCAGTGATCCAGTATTTGCAGAGTTTGATAAAATATCAGTTTTTTAAAGAAGTAAATTATAACAACAATTTATAATCTAAACTGGAGAAATTAAAAAGGGGATTATTAATAATTACACTGTGACAATAGGCATAAAATGGGACCATCCTAGACAATTTGAAAAATAAAGTCACATGGAGAACATTTAGCCAATATAGTTGCCAAAATGTACAAGTTATTTTTTATGCCGGTTAGAAAATGCCCAATGCTCCAGTTTCTCTAAGTGTCTTTTAATGCTTCTGAAAGACTTCAGCCTATACCCTAAGTTCCATGAGACCAACTGATGATCCAGCAAATGAAATGACAATGATTAGGACCCTTTATAGCATTACTTCACTGGAGTCCTCATACCCACAACAGGGTAACCATTCCCTGGTTTGTACCTAACATCATTAGTAATAGCGTTCCTTTTCAATCACCAAAAAAAAAAAAAAATGTCCCAAATTGGATGATGAATTTTATGAATACCCTAGCCATAGGGTAATGGATTTTATGACTATACTATCCATGCTGAACAAATGTAGCAATTCTGATTGGAAGAGGAAAACAGAATATAAACTTTTTCTCAGTTCCCAAATCCTAAATAAGTATTAAGTACTCAAGTTCTGAAATATGGCACATAATAATAGCCTCTCAGTATGACTGCTGTCCTATGGAGTGGGTCTTGCAGCTTTACTCTAGTACACAAAGTGATTTTCCTTGAAGCTGTGGGACTCCTTTGAATGAGGGTGAGTCAGACAGTCCTTTGGGGCAGGAGAAGGGGATGTACATTACTGCACTGGAATTGATTCGATTTCCTGTGAATATTCTCTTCTCCAGAAATAGCCTTTGGTTCCCAGTAATTATTTTAAGATACATTCTGTGTTGATGCTGTATTGGCATTTAAAATTATGTTTATTTTAAAACATAAAGATATTCTAATCTACCTATATATACATATCTTATCAGTATCATAGTGACTGATGTTCTTCTGGAAGTTGGAAGTGATAAGAAAAGACTAAATTTGCACATTCATAGACTCATTCAATAATTAAATATTTATGAGTACTTTTTTGTGTGTGCCAGGCACTGTCCTAAGTACTTAGAATACATCAGAGAACAAAACAAAATTACTGGGGAGATTTGGCACTTTTAAATAACGTGGTCAAGGAAGTCCTCATTAAGGTGAGATTTGAGCAAAGGCATTAAGGAAGTGTGAGATTTAGCTTTATGAATACTTTGGAGAAGAGAATTCCCAGAAGTGAGAAAAGCAGCACAAAATTTCTGAGGGGAATTTTGCTTAGCCATTCAAAAAGCAATGTGGAGGTGGGCATGGCTGAAGCTGAGTAAGAAAGAGATGAGGATAGACAGCAAACAGGCCCCACATACTGCACAGTCATATAGGCTGTTGTAGTTATTTTTTATTTCAGTCTGAGAAAAATGGGAGGCCATTGGATAGTTCTGTGCATATCTATGACATTGCATGACTTATAAGTCATAAAAGAATACTTTGGCTGTTGTGGGTTGAAAATAGACTATAGGGATTCAGATCCGGAGCCTATTGCAGCAATCCAGGAGACAGGTGGTGGTGAGTCAGAACAGGGTAGTCAAAGTAGAGATGGTAAGATTCTATGTTTTACAAGTACAGAAACATTATTTTTGAGAGGTCTGAAGTAGGGTAAAAATTAAAAAGGGAAAATTCAGGGATGATCCCAATGCATGTATTTGTTTGTTTTACTGACTAGCTGGAAGGTGACTGTTGCCATCACGTGATATAAAGATGGTGCATAGATAAAGAGGATTGGACATGGAATATCAGTTTGTTAAATTTAAGGTATCTTTTGGGCATTAAATGAATATGTCATGTTGACATGTATGTAAGTCAGGAATCCAGATGTTATTTATTTTTTAATGTGTATAAAACTGCATTGTATACCAGAGAATATAAAATTGTAGAGGGTACCATTTTTTGATCCTGTGACCTCTTCAGCTATTGATTTCTGTCCTTCACAGACACATTTTTCAAAATCACAGTTTATATTTATTTCCATCTCACTAAAGATCCCACTCCTCAGTCCACTACAGACTTCTTTCTTTACTAGTTCTCTTAAACTAATCATCCTAAGTTAACACATAGTATGTTTGTTGCTACTCTAAAAGTCATTAGTTGACCCCCTGTGATATATGACAGTGTTGAGCACGTTCTCCTGGAAATTGCCTTCCCTTGATTCATGAGGAAGCTCTCTCTCTCTCTGTTTCTCTTCCATCTCACTATTATTTTTCATTTTCTCTTAGTGGGTAATGTTCTTCTGTTCATACTTGAAATGTTACATTGTCTCAAGTTGCACCATTACCCTTCAGATCATCTCAGTCAACATGCTCTCTCTCTGAAATCTGCTTAGCTTCCAGAGCTTCAACGATACGCTGATGACACTGAATTATGTATTTCTCGTTTGGACCTTTCTCTTTGTCTGTAGACTCATTGAGACAGTTGTTTGCTGGGTATCTTCAATGGTGGATTCCATAGATATCTCAAAGTCAACATAATCTCAACTTTAATTCCTCTTGGTTATAAATACACATACACATGCAGGTTTACACACAATTTCCCTCCTCATTCATGACATTTCCTTCCAAAGCAGTCCTCAAGACAGAAATCTTAAAGTTACCACAACCCCTCTTTTTTTACCCCACCTGATTAATCCTACCAATTTTAGGTTTTCAATATAATCCAAATCTTTCCCTTTGTTCCATTCCCATCTCCAGATCTCCTGAGTGTTCTCTTAGTCCAGCCTCACATACATACGTACCATATATTTCTGGAATTGTTACTTATAGGGAAGGCATTATGTTAGCTAAGTGAGGTGATAATGTGAATATTAAACTGTACTTACTTGCTTTGTCCATGAATTTCCTTTATTACTTATTTTTATTGAAGTATAGTTGACACATGATGTCCCATTAGTATCAAGTGTACAGCAGAGTGATCCTGTATAAGTGTATATGTTACCTGTTATGGTGATAGTGGCAACTGTATACATTATGCTGTGCTCATCACAAGTGTAGCTACCATCTGTCACCATACAACACTATTACAATACCACTGATTATATTCCCTATGAGATAACTTTAATCCCTGTGACTTATTCATTCCATAAGTAGAAACCTGCATGTCCCACTCATCTTTGCTCATTTTGCCCAAATCTCTCCTTTGGCAACCATCAGCTTGTTCTCTGTATTTATGAGTCTGTTTCTGCTTTATGTTTGTTGGATCATTTATTTTGTTTTTTATGTATAAGTGAAATATGTTTTGTGTTTTTACATATAAGTGAAACTATATGGTATTTATGGTATTTGTCTGATTTATTTCACTTAGAATAGTACCCTCTAACTCCATACATGTTGTTGTAAATGGCAAGATCTCATTCTTCTTTATGGCTGAACAATATTCCATTTTGTGTGTGTATGCACACTTCTTTATCCATTCATCTATTTATAGATGATATTGTGTTACTTCCATATCTTAGCTATTATAAATAATGCTGCAATAAATATATAAGTGTACATGTTTTTGAATTACTGCTTTTATTTCCTTTGGGTAAATATCCAGTAGTAAAATTACTGGATCATATTTCTATTTTTGATTTTTTGAGGAACCTCCATACTGTTTTCCTTGGTAGTCTCATCGATTTACATTCCCAATAGTATATGAAGGTTTCCTTTTCTCCACATCCTCTCCAACACTTGTTATTTGTTGTCTTTTTAATACTGGCCATTCTGACAGATGTAAGATGATATTATGGCTTTGATTTTCATTTCTCACTGGACCTATTTGCTAAGAAATATTCATACCTGTTGGCAGATTTCATTCTAGACTTGCTCACATTGTCACAAAACATGTTAGAGGGGATGGACAGGGAACAAGGACCTTCTCTATCTCTAATCATCAAAGTAATTCTATATTACCAAAAAAAAGAACAATCTGAAATTGTGAATGGTCAAATTAGCTAACGGCAGTTTGCAATACAGATATTAGTGGGTGCTTGAGAAGTGCTAACCTGCCAATTTCTGTAACCAAGTGTTCTCCAGATAGATGGGGCCAATAAATATTCCAGATGAATGGAAATAGTAAAAGAGACCTGTTTTCTACTTCCTTTCTGGGGGTCCTGAGAGGTGAGAACGTCACAGCATTTCCTGGACTCATCACATAAGGTGGCAGGAAATCTGGGTGCCAAGGTAGAGAAAACCTGAAGAGTCACAAGAAGTTTCCTGACATTCCGGCATCAATGGGAGAGCAATTAAATTTCCAATCAATCTGAAAGTGTTAAAGTGGTTAGCTAAATGGGTTTTAAGGTCAGGTTAGGGGACTCCACATCATAATTTCTGGAGCATGACTTCAAATTTCAGCACTTCCTAGATGTGCATAAATAAGTTACTTAATGCTCTCTGAAGCATAGTTTACTGACCTATAAAATGAAGAAAAGGATATATACCTTTCAGCATTGCCATGGATATTCATTGGGTAAAGTTATTTAAAGAGTGTTTGCAAGTAGTTTATAACTATGCATGTGTGAAGTCTAATTTAGATTGATGACAGAGAAAGATACCACTTTCATCTCTTGTAAGAGATACACTGAAGATGCAGTTTTAAATTAAAGAGAAAATAGAATTAATCCCTATTGAATGTGTTTATACTACATAAAAGTAGGAACTTTGCAAATATATATGTTTAATCAGGTTAATATCCCCAATTAGTAGGTAGAATTGTTACACCCATTTTATAGCTGAGGAAAAAAGATACTAAACTATTTACCCAAAGTCATAGAG
This sequence comes from Callorhinus ursinus, assembly GCF_003265705.2. Taxonomy (NCBI): domain Eukaryota; kingdom Metazoa; phylum Chordata; class Mammalia; order Carnivora; family Otariidae; genus Callorhinus; species Callorhinus ursinus. The sequence continues at coordinate 19,772,078 of NW_027397083.1, read as the reverse complement.
CACAGAAGTGGTTAGGCTTATATTGAAATGAAAGTTTGATTTTTCAGACAAAGACATATATTCCATGATCTCACTTACATGTGTAATCTAGGGAAAAAAAAACAAAACAAAAAAACAAAAAACAGAGATCAGATTGGTGATATCCAGATGTGGGGTGTGGGTGAAGATAGCCAGAAGGTATAAACTTCCAGTTATAAGATAAATAAGTTCTGAAGTTGTAATGTACAGAATGGTGACTATAGTTAACAATACTGTATTGAATATTTAAAGTTGCTCAGAGTAGATCTTGAACATTATCATCACAAGAAAAAAAAAGGGTAATTATGTGAGGTGATGGCTGTTAACTTATTGTGATCATCATTTCACAATATATACATATATCAAATCATTATGTTGTACTCCTTAAACTTATACAATATTATATGCCAATTATATCTCAATAAAACTGAAAAAAGTATAAAAATAAAATCAGAAAAGTCTGTAAAAGCCACCTCCCATGCTCCTCCTGATGCTGCCACTTTAGACAAGGCTGGATACTATGTCAGTATGTGATGAGAAGGAACCAATAAACCTCCTGAATAAGGACAAGTCATCCACATTATTTTTAGTAAGATTCTGAGGTGTACAAAAGAAATAATATCATTTCTACAAGTGAAGTTTAACAAAGATTTCAGAGATATTTTTAGGTAACGGGAAAAAATATTTTAAGTAAAATTATATAAATACCCTTACAGTATAAATAAGTATCTTTTCAATTTTTTCCCTTTTTTATTTGAAGTATAGTCAACACACAATGTTACCTTAGTTTCAGATATACAAAATAATGATAATGTATGTGTTATGTGTTATCGTGATAGTGACAACTGTATATTTCATAACTGGAAGATTGCATCTCCCACTAAGCTTCATTCATTTGGCCTATGCCTCTATTTACAACCATCAATCTGTTCTCCATATTTATGGGTCTGTTGCTGATTTTTGTTTGTTTGTTTTGTTTTTAGATTTCACATATGAGCAGAATCATATGGTATTGGTCATTTTCTGTCTGACTTATTTCACTTAGCACAGTACCCTCTAGGTCCATACATGTTATCATAAATAGCAAGAGCTCATTCTTTTTTTATGGCTGAGTAATATTTCATTGCATATATGTACCATATCTTCTTTATCCATTCATCTGTCAATGGACTGTTAGGTTGCTTCCATATCTTGGCTATTGTAAATAGTGCTACAATAAACATAGGAATACATATATCTTTTTGCATTATTTTTTTTCCTTTGGGTAAATAGCCAGTAGTGGAATTAATGGATTGTATGGTATTTGGGGGATAATCAATAGGATAATAATTTTAGGATAATCATAGGATAATCAATTTTTAAAAATAACCTACCAGCAATACAGAACATCAAGATTATTTCAGTTAATGTTCAACTAATAGAAATCATTCTGCTTATGTTTATCTTAATACATACTACAGAATACTAAATAAAATTAGAAATATGAAACTTGTTTTTTTCCTTGCTACATTGTTATGCAGAAGTGAAAGTAGATTAATCTTCTTAGGAAACTCACTAGTCTTTTATGGCTACCATAATGCATTGCAAAATTTATTTCTCCTTTTTGGTTTATATGTAATGATTTAATGGATAAAAATTTATGAGTGGCCTGATCTAATCTTGGATTATTTATGTTTCACCAGATGTGTCTATTAAATGATCATATCCCATCATCTATTGAAGCCAGACCCTAGTCAAAATTGCCCTTGAGTAAGATAGAACTGTAGGAAGTATGCATGGAAACACATATGCTACTTGGTATAGTGTCTGATGCTTAGTTAGCCCTCAGTATTCTTAGTGCTGTCATTATAATAGTAGTAGTTGTTATTTCTATTGTTGTCATTATTTTTTTATTGTAAGACACTAGAGAAAAATAACTCAGTTGTTCTATATCCACAAGAATTATATTTCAGAGCTGTGGGTATCAACTTGGCACCATGATGATGGTGGTGGTGGTGACAGTTCTAGCCCATTATTAATAATCTAATATATAGCTTCAGATTTAAATATTTTATATAATCCTTACTATGATTCTATAAGATGCTTTTTTATTAACTGCTTTTGGCAGATGAAGAAATTGAGGTTCATAGGAATTAAGACCTATGCCCAAGCTTATATAACTTATCTGTTTCTGATTTTCCTCAAGGTCCATTTACTTTCCATTTCTCATGCTGTCTCTGTTATGCCAATCTCCTTTCAATCTTTGGGATATTAGTCACTGGGGAGAGAATTCACCAGAAGAAACTCCTGAAACTTTGAACTTAACAGTTTGACCAAAAAGGCATCTCTATCTCCACCAAGGAAGAGCTTCACTATCATCCAGCGATCCCTTAAGCAACAGTTTAATTCCACCTGCATATAGTCTTCTCCTGAGAGATTTACCTTCTATTTTGATCAATTGTCTCTGGCTGCAGAGAAGCTTTCCTGCACCATTGGAAATATTTCCACCATATATTTTCACTTTTTAATACCCCTAACAAGAAAACTTGAGGTTTCATGTTAGAGATGTATTTATTCCCTATTGAGAAAAGGGGGATGACAATAAAATTCTGAGAGGCTAAAACTTTATAATTATTCTTAAACTAAGATGAAACAGTCTCACCCTTAAAGTTGAAGCTTACTTTCTAAAAAATCCAGTTGGGTTTTCTAGTAGCTTTCAAATTATAGTATAGAAAAATGTCTATTGGAACTTATGAGTAAATGAGAATATCAGAATCAAAGTTTCTGACATCTTATAGTATCATGGGTCTGACTTGCCCTTATTTTGAGTGTCCATCAAACAGAAAGCTTTTAAGGATACTGATGTATCTGTCACTTGCATTTTTCTCAATGCGTTAGTGAAGGTAATACCCACAAGAACTTCTTTAGGAATAGATGTGGAGGGAATCTGTTAAATCTATTACAACATTTTTTCTCTCCCCAATCCTTTAGAATCCATCTTCTACATTATTCCAGGAAAGTCTGACATCTCAACTTTATCCAATATAGGTCATTATTGAGTCCAAGTTTCAGAAAAAAAAACAAATAACAAACCTACTTCTTTTTTAAGTTTTTATTTAAACTCCAATTATTTAACATACAGTATAATATTAGTTTCAGGTGTACAATATAGTGATTCAACACTACCATATAATACCCGGTGCTCATCACAAATGAACACCTTGACCCCCATCCCCCCTGCCCTTTCCCCTCCGATAACCATCAAGTTTGTTCTCTATAATTTTTTAAAGATTTTATTGATTTATTCATGAGAGACAGAGAGAGAGGCAGAGGGAGAAGCAGGTTCCCCAAGGAGCCGGGAGCCTGATTCAGGACTTGATCCCAGGACCCCAGAATCATGATCTGAGCTGAAGGCAGATGCTTAACCATCTGAGCCACCCAGGTGCCCTGTTCTCTATAATTAAGAGTCTATTTTTGGTATGCCTGTTTCTCTCTTTTTTTTCCTCTTTGCTCATTTGTCTTATATCTTAAATTCCACATGTGAATGAAATTATATACTGACATATTTCACCTGGTATTATACTCTCTAGTTCCATCCATGTCATTGAAAATGACAGTATTTCATTATTTTTTATGGATGACTAATGTTCCATTGTGTATATTCCAGTGTGTGTGTGTGTGTGTGTGTGTGTGTTTATGTGTGTGTATACACATCTTCCTTATCAATTCATCAGTCAGTAAACTCTTGGGCTGTTTCCATATTTTGGCTATTGTAGATATTTCTGCTATAAACATCAGGGTGAATGTATCCCTTTGAATTTGTGTTTTTGCATTCTTTGAGTAAATACCTAGTAGTGCTGGATTGCAGAGTAGTTCTATTTTTAAATTTTTGAGGAACCTCCATACTCTGTTCCACAGTGACTCCATCAGGTTGCATTCCCACTAACAGTGTAAGAAGGTTCCTCTTTCTCCACATCCTCACCAACACCTGTTGTTTCTTGTGTTGATTTTAGCCATTCTGACTGGTGTGAGGTGCTACCTCTTTGTAGTTTTGATTTGCATTTCTCTGATGATGAATGGTGTTGAGCATCTTTCCATGTGTCTGTTGACCATCTGTATGTCTTCTTTCAAGAAATGCCTATTAATGTCTTCTGCCCATTTCTTACCCAGATTATTTGTTTTGGGGGTGTTGAGTTTGATATGTTCTCTATGGATTTTGGATACTAACACTTTATCAGATATGTCATTTGCAAATATCTTCTCCCATTTCACAGGTTGCCTTTCAGTTTTGTTGATTGTTTCCTTCACTGTGCAGAAGTTTTTTAACTTGATGAAGTCCTTATACTTTATTTTTGTTGTTCCCCTTACCTCAGAAGACGTATCTAGTAAGAAGTTGCTATGACTGATGTCAAAGAAGTTAATACCTATGTTCTCCAGGATTTTGATGGTTTCCTGTCTCACACTTAGGTCTTTCATCCATATTGAACTTATTTTTGGGTATGGTGTAAGAAAGCAGTGTAGTTTCATTCTTTTTCATGTTGCTGTCCAGTTTTCCCAACACCATTTGTTGAAGAGACTGTCTTTCCTATTGGATATTCTTTCCTGCTTTGTCGAAGATCAGTTGACCACATAGTTGTGGGTTCATTTCTGGGTTTTCTCTTCTGGTCCATTGATCAATGCGTCTGTTTTTGTGCCAATATCAAACTGTCTTGATCACTATGGATTTGTAGTATAATTTGAAGTTCAGAATTGTGATACCTCCAACTTTTTTCCAAGTTTACTTTGGTTACTCAGGGTCTTTTGTGGTTCCATACAAATTTTAGGAATGTTTGTTCTAGCTCTGAAAAATGCTTTTGTTATTTTGATAGGGATTGTATTAAATGTGTAGATTGCTTTGGGTAGTATAGACATTTTAACAATATTTGTTCTTCTGATCCATGAGCGTCAAATGGAATATCTTTCCATTTCTTTGTGTCATCTTCAATTTCTTTCATCAGTGTTTTATATTTTTCAGAGTACATGTCTTTCACCTCCTTGGTTAGGTTTATTCCTAGATATCTTGTTGTTTTTGGTGCAGTTGTAAATGGGATTGATCCTTTAATTTCTCTTTCTACTGCTTCATTATTGGTGTATATAAATGCAAAATTTCTGCATATTGATTTTGTATTCTGCAACTTTATTGAATTCATGTATCAGTTCTAGCAGTTTTTAGGTGGAGTCTTTCAGGTTTTCTACATATAGTACCATGTCATGTGCAAATAGTGCAAATTTTATTACTTCCTTATCAATCTGGATGTCTTTTATTTCTTTTTGTTTTCCGGTTGCTGTGGCTAGGACTTCCAGTACTATGTTGAATAAAGGTGGTGAAAGTACACATCCCTGTCTTATTCCTAACTGTAGAGGAAAAGCTCTCAGTTTTTCCTCATTGAGGAGGGTATTAGCTATGGGCTTTTCATATATGGCCTTTGTTATGTTGAAGATTTTTTATCACAAATGGATGTTATACTTTGTCAAGTGCTTTTTCTGCATCTATTGACATGATCATATGGTTCTTATCCTTTCTCTTACTGATGTGATGTATGATGTGATGTTGACTGATTTGCAAACACTCAATCACCCTTGCAACCCGCAAATAAATCCCACTTGATCATAGTGAATGATTTTTCAATGTATTGTTGTATTTGGTTTGCTAGTATTTTATGGAGAATTTTTGCATCTTTGTTCATCAGGAATATTGGCCTGTGGTTCTCTTTTTTAGTGGAGTCTTTATCTTGTTTTGGTATCAGGGTAATGCTGACCTAATAGAATGAATTTGGAAGTTTTCTCTCATTTTCAGGTTTTTTTTGTGGGGGGGAATAGTTTGAAAAGAATAGGTATTAACTATTCTTTAAATGTTTGGTAGAATTTGTCTGTGAAATCATCTGGTCCTCAACTTTTGTTTGTTAGGAATTTTTTTAATACTGATTGAATTTCTTTGCTGGTTATCTCTCTGTTCAAGTTTTCTATTTCTTTCTGTTTCACTTTTCATAGTTTATATGTCTTTAGGAGTTTAGCCATTTCTTCTAGGCTGTCCAATTTTTTGACATATGGTTTTTCATAATATTCTCTTATAATTGTATTTCTGTGGTGTCGGTTGTTATTTCTCCTCTGTCATTTGTGATTTTTATTTATTTCAGTCCTTTTTTTTAAGATTTTATTTACTTGAGAGCAAGAGAGTGAGAGAGTGAGATCACAAGTGAGGGGCAGGGGTAGAGGGAGAAGCAGACTCCCTGCTGAACAGGGAGCCCAGTGTGGGACTCAGTCCCAGGACCCCAGGATCATGACCTGAGCCAAAGGCAGATGCTTAAGCACCTGAGCCACCCAGATACCCCTCTTTTTGATAAGCTTAGCGTGAAGTTTATCAATTTTATTAAATTTTTCAAAGAACCAGCTCCTGGTTTCATTGATCTGTTCTATTGCTTTTTGTTGTTGTTGTTGTTTCTATATTTATTTATGTTCTAATCTTTATTAGTCCCTTCCTTCTATTGGCTTTAGGCTTAATTTGTTGTTCTTTTTCTAGATCCTTTAGGTGGAAGGTTAGGTTGTTTATCTGAGATTTTTCTTGCTTCTTGAGGTAGGCCTATATGGCTATATACCTCCCTCTTAGGACCACTTTTGCTGCATCCTAAAGGTTTTGGACCACTGTATTTTCATTTTCATTTGTTTTCATGTATTTTTTTTTAAATTTCTTTGATTTCCCAGTTGACTCATTCATTGTTTAGTACCTTGTTGTTTAACCTCCATGCTTTTGTGTTCTTTTCCAGACTTTTTCTGTTTTTTTTTCTTTTGTAAGATTTTATTTATTCATTTTAGAAAGTGAGCACAAGCAGGGGGAGGAGCAGAGGAAGAAGGACAAGCAGACTCTGTGCTGAGCATGGAGTCTAACATGGAGCTTGATCTCATGACCCTGAGATCATGACCTAAGCTGAAATTAAGAGTCAGATGCTTAACCAACTGAGACACTCAGGCACACCTCCAGATTTTTTCTTGTGGTTGACTTCTAGTTTCACAGTGGTCAGAAATGGTGCATGGTATGACTTTTAATCTTTTGTTCATAAGACTTATTTTGTGACCTAATATGTGATTTTTCTGGAGAAAGTTACATGTGCACTTGAAAAGAATGTGTATTCTGCTGCTTTGGGATGGTATGTTGTGAATATATTTGTTAAGTCCATCTGTTCCAGTGTGCCATTCAAAGCTGTTTTTTCCTTGTTTATTTTCTGTTTAGATGATCTGTCCATTGATATAAGTGGGGTGTTAAAGTCTCCTACTAGTATTGTATTATTATCAATTAGTTCCTTTAAGTTTGTTATTAAGTGTTTTATATATCTGAGTGCTCCTATGTTGAGTGCATAAATATTTATATTTGTTTGTTATATCTTCTTATTGGATTGTTCCCTTTAGGATCACTTAGTGCCCTTCTTTGCTCTGGTTACAGTCTTTGTTTTAATGTCTGGTTTGTTTCATATAAGTATTGCTACTCTGGCTTTACTTTTCACATCCATTTTTATGATAAATGTTTCTCCTATCTTCACTTTCAATTGTCAGGTGTCTTTGGATCTAAAATGAGTTTCTTGTAGATAGCACATACATGGGACTCTTTTTGTTTTTGTTTTCCATTTGGACACCCTATGTCCTTTGATTGGAGTGCTTAGTCCATTTGATTCAAAGTAATTGTTGATAGATATACATTTATTGCCATTTTATTACTTGTTTTGTTGTTTCTGGAGATTTTCCCTGATTATTTCCCGTCTTTGTAATTTTTGGTCTCTTCTTTCCAAAGAGTTCCCTTTAGTATGTATTGCTGGGCTTGCTTAGTAGTCACAAACTGCTTTAATTTTTATTTTTCTGGGAAACTATTTATCTCTCCTTCTATTCTGAATGACAGCCTTGTTTGATAGAGTATTCTTAGCTGCAGATTTTTCCCATTTAACACTTTGAATATATCATGACACTCCCTTCTGGCTTGACAAATTTCTGTTGAGAAATCTCCGGCTACCCTTATGTGTTTTCCCCTGTAAGTTAAGGACTTCTTTGCTCTTACTGCTTTTAAGATTTTTCTTTATCACTATATTTTGCAAATTTAATTACAAAATATGCCTTGGTGTTGACCTGCTTTTATGGATTTTGATGGATGCTCTCTGTGCCTCTTGCATCTGGATGTGTGTTTCCTTCCCCAGTTTAGGGAAGTTTTCAGCTATTATTTCTTCAAATGAATTTTCTGCTCCCTTTCCTCTCCATTCTTTTTCTAGGACAACTATACAAATGTTACTATGTTTGAAGGAATCATTGATTTCCCTAACTTTGTTCTCATGTTTAATTCTTCTTTTTCTCTTTTGTTCAGCTTCATTAGTTTCCATGATTTTGTCTTCTAGGATGCTAATTCATTCCTTTGCTTCTTCCAGCCTGCTGTTCATTATAACAAGCCTGTATGCAAACTCATTGCATTCTTCACCTCTGATTGATTACTTTCTAACTTTTTTTTTCATTTTTTTCTCTTTAAATTTTGTATTGTTATGTTAATCACCATACATTACATCATTAGTTTTTGATGTAGTGTTCCATGATTCATTGTTTGTGCATAATACCAGGTGCTCCACGCAGAACGTGCCCTCTTTAATACCCATCACCAGGCTGACGCATCCCACCAAACCCCTCCCCTCTAGAACCCTCAGTTTGTTTTTCAGAGTCCATCATCTCTCATGATTATTCTCCCTCTCCGATTTACCTCCTTCATTCTTCCTCTCCTGCTATCTTCTTCTTTTTTTTTTTTTAACATATATTGCATTATTTGTTTCACAGGTACAGATCTGTGATTCAACAGTATTGCCCAATTCACAGCGCTCAACATAGCACATACCCTCCCCAATGTCTATCACCCAGCCACCCCATCCCTCCCACCCGCCACCACTCCAGCAACCCTCAGTTTGTTTCCTGAGATTAAGAATTCCTCAGATCAGTGAGGTCATATGATACATGTCTTTCTCTGATTGATTTATTTCACTTAAAATAAAACCCTACAGTTCCATCCACGTCGTTGCAAATGGCAAGACCTCATCCCTTTTGATGGCTGCATAATATTCCATTGTGTATATATACCACCACTTCTTTATCCATTCATCCGTCGATGGATATCTTGGCTCAGTTTGGCTATTGTGGATATTACTGCTATAAACATTGGGGTGCACATACCCCTTCGGATCCCTACATTTGTATCTTTGTGATAAACACCCAGTAGTGCAATTGCTGGATTGTATGGTAGCTCTATTTTCAACTATTCGAGGAACCTCCATACTATTTTGCAGAGTAGTTGCACCAGCTTGCATTCCCACCAAAAGTGTAGGAGGGTTCCCCTTTCTCCGCATCCCTGCCAACATCTGTCATTTCCTAATTTGTTACTTTTAGCCATTCTGACTGGTGTGAGGTGGTATCTCATTGAGGTTTTGATTTGGATTGCCCTGATGCCGAGTGATTTTGAACACTTTTGAATGTGTCTGTTGGCCATTTGGATGTCTTCTTTGGAAAAATATCTGTTCATGTCTTCTGCCCATTTCTTGACTGGATTATTTGTTCTTCGGGTGTTGAGTTGGATAAGTTCTATATAGATTTTGGATACTAGCCCTTTATCTGATATGTCATTTGCAAATATCTTCTCCCATTCTGTCGGTTGCCTTTTGGTTTTGTGGACTGTTAACTTTTGCTGTGCAAAAGCTTTTTATCTTGATGAAATCCCAATAGTTCATTTTTGCCCTTGCTTCCCTTGCCTTTGGCGATGTTTCTAGGAAGAAGTTGCTGCGGCTGAGGTTGAAGAGGTTGCTGCCTGTGTTCTCCTTTAGGATTTGATGGACTCCTGTCTCACGTTTAGGTCTTTGAACCATTTGGAGTCTATTTTTGTGTGTGGTGTAAGGAAATGGTCCAGTTTCATTCTTCTGCATGTGGCTGTCCAATTTACCCAGCACCATTTGTTGAAGAGACTGTCTTTTTTCCATTGGACATTCTTTCCTGCTTTGTCAAAGATGAGTTGACCATAGAGTTGAGGGTCCATTTCTGGGCTCTCGATTCTGTTCCACTGATCTATGTGTCTGTTTTTGTGCCAGTACCATACTGTCTTGATGATGACAGCTTTGTAATAGAGCTGGAAGTCCAGAATTGTGATGCCGCCAACTTTGCTTTTCTTTTTCAATATTCCTCTGTCTATTCGGGGTCTCTTCTGGTTCCATACAAATTTTAGGATTATTTGTTCCATTTCTTTGAAAAAAGTGGATGGTATTTTGATGGGGATTGCATTGAATGTGTAGATTGCTCTAGGTAGCATTGATATCTTCACAATGTTTGTTCTTCCAATCCATGAGCATGGAACGTTTTTCCATTTCTTTGTGTCTTCCTTGATTTCTTTCATGAGTATTTTATAGTTTTCTGAGTACAGATCCTTTGCCTCTTGGGTTAAATTTATTCCTAGGTATCTTATAGTTTTGGGTGCAATTGTAAATGGGATCGACTCCTTGATTTGTTTCTCTTCTGTCTTGTTGTTGGTGTATAGGAATGCCACTGATTTCTGTGCATTGATTTTATACCCTGCCACTTGACTGAATTCCTGTATGAGTTCTAGCAGTTTTGGGGTGGAGTCTTTTGGATTTTCCACGTAAAGTATCATATCATCTGCAAAGAGTGAGAGTTTGACTTCCTCTTTGCCGATTTGGATGCCTTTGATTTCTTTTTGTTGTCTGACTGCTGTGGCTAGGACTTCTAATACTATGTTGAATAGCAGTGGTGAGAGTGGACATCCTTGCCGCATTCCTGACCATAAGGGGAAAGCTCTCAGTTTTTCCCCATTGAGAATGATATTCGCTGTAGGTTTTTCATAGATGGCTTTTATGATATTGAGGTATGTACCCTCTATCCCTATACTCTGAAGAGTTTTGATCAAGAAAGGATGTTGTACTTTGTCAAATGCTTTTTCTGCATCTATTGAGAGGATCATATTATTCTTGTTCTTTCTTTTGTTAATGTATTGCATCACGTTGATTGATTAGTGGATGTTGAACCAACCTTTCAGCCCAGGGATAAATCCCACATGGTCGTGGTGAATAATCCTTTTAATGTACTGTTGGATCTTATTGGCTAGTATTTTGGTGAGAATTTTTACATCCATGTTTTAAAAGGATATTGGTCTGTAGTTCTCCTTTTTGATGGGGTCTTTGTCTGGTTTTGGGATCAAGGTAATGGTGGCCCCATAAAATGAGTTTGGAAGTTTTCCTTCCATTTCTATTTTTTGGAACAGTTTCAGAAGAATGGGTATTAATTCTTCTTGAAATATTTGGTAGAATTCCCCTGGGAAGCCATCTGGCCCTGGGCTTTTGTTTGTTGGGAGATTTTTGATTATGATGGTTATAGGTCTGTTCAGGTTTTCTATTTCTTCCTGGTTCCATTTTGGTAGTTGATACATCTCTAGGAATGCACCCATTTCTTCCAGGTAATCTAATTTGCCGGCATAGAGTTGCTCATAATATGTTCTTATAATTGTTTGTATTTCTTTGGTGTTGGTTGTGATCTCTCCTCCTTCATTCATGATTTTGTTGATTTGGGTCATTTCTCTTTTCTTTTGGATACGTCTGGCCAGGGGTTTATCAATCTTGTTAATTCTTTCAAAGAACCAGCTCCTAGTTTCGTTGATCTGTTCTACTGTTCTTTTGGTTTCTATTTCATTGATTTCTGCTCTGATCTTTATTATTTCTCTTCTCCTGCTGGGCTTAGGCTTTCTTTGCTGTTTTTTCTCTAGCTCCTTTAGGTATAGGGTTAGGTTGTATGTTTGAGACCTTTCTTGTTTCTTGAGAAAGGCTTATATTGCTACATACTTTCCTCTCAGGACTACCTTTGCTGCATCCCAAAGATTTTGAATAGTTGTGTTTTCATTTTCATTGGTTTCCATGAATTTTTAAATTCTTCTTTAATTTTCTGGTTGACCCATTCATTCTTTAGTAGGATGCTCTTTAGCCTCCATGTATTTGAGTTCTTTCTGACTTTCCTCTTGTGATTGAGTTCCAGTTTCAAAGCATTGTGGTCTGAAAATATGCAGGGAATAATCCCAGTGTTTTGGTACCGGTTGAGACCTGATTTGTGACCTAGGATGTGATCAATTCTGGAGAATGTTCCATGGGCACTAGAGAAGAATGTGTATTCCGTTGCTTTGGGATGGAATGTTCTGAATATGTCTGTGAAGGCCATTTGGTCCACTGTGTCATTTAAAGTCTTTATTTCCTTGTTGATCTTTTGCTTAGATAATCTGTCCACTTCAGTCAAGGGGGTGTTAAAGTCCCCCACTATTATTGTGTTGTTGTCAATGTGTTTCCTTGCTTTTGTTATTAATTGCCTTATATAATTGGCTGCTCCCATGTTAGGGGCATAGATATTTACAATTGTTAGATCTTCTTGTTGGATAGACCCTTTAAGTAGGATATAGTGTCCTTCCTCATCTCTTATTACAGTCTTTGGTTTAAAGTCTAATCTGTCTGATATAAGGATTGCCACCCCAGCTTTCTTTTGGTGTCCTTTAGCATGGTAAATGGTTTTCCACCCCTTCACTTTCAATGTGGGGGTGTCTTTGGGTCTAAAATGAGTCTCTTGCAGACAGCATATCGATGGGTCTTGTTTTTTTTTATCCAATCTGATAGCCTGTGTCTTTTGATTGGGGCATTTAGCCCATTTACATTCAGGTTAACTATTGAAAGACATGAATTTAGTGCCGTTGCATTGCCTGTAAGGTGACTGTTACTGTATATTGTCTGTATTCCTTTCTGGTCTATGCTGCTTTTAGGCTCTCTCTTTGCTTAGAGGACTCCTTTCAATATTTCTTGTACGGTTGGTTTTGTGTTTACAAATTCCTTTAGCTTTTGTTTGTCCTGGATGCTTTTTATCTCTCCTTCTATTTTCAATGAGAGCCTAGCTAGATATAGTATTCTTGGCTGCCTATTTTTCTTGTTTAGTGCTCTGAATATATCATGCCAGTCCTTTCTGGCCTGCCAGGTCTCTGTGGATAGGTCTATTGCCAATCTAATGTTTCTACCATTATAGGTTACATATCTCTTCTCCCGAGCTGCTTTCAGGATTTCCTCTTTGTCTCTGAGACTCATACGTTTTACTATTACATGTCGGAGTGTTGACCTCTTTTTATTAATTTTGAGAGGGGTTCTCTGTACCTCCTGGATTTTGATGTCTGTTTCTTTCCCCACATTAGGGAAGTTCTCTGCTATAATTTGCTCCAATATACCTTCTGCCCCTCTCTCTCTTCTTCTTCTGGGATCCCAATTATTCTAGTGTTGTTTCGTCTTATCGTATCTCTTATCTCTCGAATTCTGCCCTCGTGATCCAGTAGTTGTTTCTCTCTCTTTTTCTCAGCTTCTTTATTTTCCATCATTTGGTCTTCTGTATCACTGATTCTCTCTTCTGCCTCATTTATCCTAGTAGTAAGTGCCCCCATTTTTGATTGCCCCTCATTAATAGCCTTTTTGATTTCGACTTGGTTAGATTTTAGTTCTTTTATTTCTCCAGAAAGCGTTTCTCTAATAACTTCCATGTTTTTTTCAAGCCCCGCTAGTATCTTTAAAGTCATGATTCTGAACTCTAGGTCCGACATCACACTAATGTCCGTATTGAGTAGGTCCCTGGGAGACGGTACTACCTCTTGTTCTTTTTGTTCAGGTGTCTTTTTTTTCATCTTGTCATTTTGTCCAGAGGAGAATAGATGAATGAGAGAACAAAATGCTAACAGGTTAACAACGTCCCCAGAAAATATACTCTAATCAAATCAGAAAAGACCTGAAACCAGGAGAAAAGAAAGGGAAAGAAAGAAGAAAAGAAAGAGAAAAAAAGAAAAAGAAAAAAGATAAAAACAAACAAAACAGAACAAAACAAAAAGTAAAACAATATGATCAAATATGACCAGGCTGGTGCATAGATCAGTGCCACACACTAGATTTTGGGTGTATTTTGGTCTGTTAGAAGAAAGTGCCTCCTAAAATTTTAAAGAAGGAAGGACTTAAATATGTACAAAATAAGGATTGATACAATGAAGGGATGGAATATTACTGTAAAGATGAAAATTATAAAAAATTTTAAAAAAGGAATTGATAAGAAGATGTTTGAAAAAAGAAAGAAGAGAATTTAAAAAAAAAAGGAAGGAAATAAAGAAATAAAAGGGAATGTGATCAGGCAGGAGACTAGAAGAAAGCCATACACTCGAGTTTTAGGGTATATTTTGATCTGTTAGAAGAAACTGTATCTCAAAATTTTAAAGAGAGAACAACTTATATATATATGCCAAAAATAAGGGTAACTACTATGAAGGGATAGAATATGACTCTAAAAATGAAAAATAAAAATGTTTTTTTAAAAAAAGGGATTGATAAGATGTTGGTTGAAAAAGGGAAAAAGAAAAATTCAAAAAAAAAACAGTTAAAAAATTATCTTTGAAAGACTAACGAATCATGGTAAAAAAGCCATGAATTCTATGTGCAGTATTTCCCTAGCGCTGGAGTTCTGCTGTTCTCATTGATCGGTAAACTTGGTCTTGGCTGGCTGTTTGTGCTGATCTTCTGGGGGAGGGGCCTGTTGCTGTGGTTCCCAAAAGTCTTTGCCGGAGGCGGAATTGCCCCGCCCTTGCTCTGTCTGGGCTAAGCAATCTGCTCCGGTTTGCTCTCAGGAGCTTTTGTTCCCTGCAAGCTCTGGTACAGCTTTGGAGGACGACAGTGAAAATGGAGGCCTCCCAATCTCTGCCCCGGAGGAGCCAAGAACTCCCAGCCCCGCTTCTCAGTGCACCCCCAGAGAAAAGCAGTCAGCCACTCCCGTCTCCCCGGTCTCCGACCGCACTCTGTGCTCACCCGGCCTGTGACCAAACATTTCTGTCTCTGGCACCCGACCCCGTGTGGAGTCTCCAAACCTGGCAGATCCCTGCAGTGCGCTCCTGCACCCCTCCTCCCGGGGGAGGAAGGTGAGTATCCTCGGATCTGCCGCTTGTTGTGTCCCTGCTGGAGGAGCAGTGGCCCGATTGTCACCGATCATAGTTTATGGCAACCCCGAGCTGAGAGCCCATGCCTCGGCTCCGTCTCTGCAGCCGGCTTCCCCACTCTGATACCTCGGAGCTCTGCCCGTCTACTAACCGGTCTGCCTGTGACCCCAAGGATCCTGAGACCACACTGTCTCGCGAGGGTTCCACCTCCCACTTAGCCACTGGAGCGATGTCCCTCAGCGGAGCCGACTTCCAAAAGTTCCAATTTTGTGCTCCGCGGCTCTATCACTTGCTAGAAGTGGCCAATGGCGGCCCCCTCCCCCGCCATCTATCCTCCCAAATATCGCCTTGGATTCACTTCTCCGCACGTCCTACCTTCCAGAAAGTGGTCGCTTTTCTGTTCAGAGAGTTGTTGCTATTCTTCTCTTCGATCTCCTGTTGAATTCGTAGGTGTTCAGAATGGTTTGATCCCTATCCAGCTGAATTCCTGAGACCAGATGAAATCCAGGTCTCCTACTCCTCTGCCATCTTGCTCCACGCCTGGACAACCCCTTTTTAACTCTTTTATCTCTGTGTTAAATGTCACTGATGTCTTCTTTTCTCAAGCCCAGTGAGTATCCTTATGATTGTTGCTTTAAATTCTCCATTGGGCATGTTACTTAGATCTCTGGCCATGGCCTTATCTTGTTCTTTCATTTGGGACAAATTTCTCTGTCTTCAGGTTTTGTCTAAGTCTCTGCTTTCTTCTATGTGTTAGAAAAACCAGTTATGTCTCCTGCTTCTGAAAATAATGGTCTTATGAAGAAGTCATCTAATGCCCAGAGCCTGGTGCTTCTGGGTGTGTCTCTGGTGTGTGCTGTGTGTGCTTTTCTGTTGTGTTTTATCCTTCAGGCCAGTTGTCTTTAGAGGCTCTTCTCACTTGCTGGGCAATGTTTTGTCACTGGCCTGAATGTGGCAAGTTGAACTAGGTGTGCTCTGGTCTGCTTGTGAAATGAGACCTGACATCACTTTCATCAGAACCGAGGCCCTGCAGAACTTTCTGGTCCAGAGACATGGTGTGGGCAAGGGTTTGTTCTGGTCTTCTGTGGGAGGGGCCCACCATGCTGGAATTGACACAAGCTTGGCTGAAAAGGGCAGTTCCAACAAAGTGCAGGAAGGTGGGTCCTGGTGTATGCAAGTTAGGCAGCTAGTGTTGGCACTGTGCTACTTCATGCAGGTGGCGGGGAAGGGAAATGGTACAGGCCATCTCATTTGTTCCTGGAGATGTGTCTCAGTTAATGCTCCCTCTCAGGGATGTACTCCAAGAGGAGCAAATAATCTCACCACTGTGTGTCCCAGGCACTCTTCAGATCATTGTTTCTGTGCTTTCTGGCTCCCTCCCCTCCACAGCACCTGCAATCTGTTTCTCCTTTATACTATGTCTCCACACTTTCAACCTTCTTTGATGTGGTCTCTTCTCTCCCTTTAGTTGTAGAGTTTGTTCTGTCAGTCTTCAGGTCAATTTCTGGAGTATATAGGATGATTTGATAGTTATCTAGTTGTGTTGGTGGGAGGAGGCAAGCCTAGGGTCCTCCTATTCCACCACCATCTTCCTCTCCTCCAAGATACTTCTGACTGAATGAGCTAACACATTAACTTTACAAACTGTGATAAGTGAACCCCATTAATACATTCAACATGCAAGTTTTTTTCCCTCTATCTCCTATCCTTAGCATTGATTGACACATATTCTCTAGTTTCTGCTGACATAAAATAGAGAAGTTTTGCAATTATTTTGGTGTATGAGATATTTCCTCCTGTGTCAGACTTGTACTGGCCCATACTAAGATACATCCCACTGCTACATACTGAGACCCAACCCATGATATGGGTCTGGTGACAATGAGAGATTGTTAGAGTAGGTCTTGAGAGGACTTGGCACCCCTTCCAAGTCAACTGTCTTAGGCAAGGTCACCAAAGTGTCTTCAAAAAAGGTAAAGAACTCTTTTCAGACACCAGTTGGCAGGTCTCTTCCATATGCAAAGACATTTCTGAGTAACTTAAGGGTTCAAGATTTTCTAGTTTTATATGTGTCTAATCAGATATTCCAACTCTAAGCCTCAGGGTCCCACTCCTTCCTAAACAGTGCTCTATTTTTATATGAGAGACTGATGTGGCTGTGAAGTTAACTTTCTTTTTTTTTAATTTTACAACCTATGCAATTAAGTTCTTGTCTGGTTTTCCCTGAGGTCAGCCTGAAGTCTACAAGGAAAAAAAAGGAGGTCCATTAGGACCACCATAGAAACTCTGGTTCTGTGTTTATGACTAATTTAGTTGAGAATTTTAAGAATTAAGTTAATCATTTATTTCCTTCCTTCCTTCCTTCCTTCCTTCCTTCCTTCCTTCCTTCCTTC
>NW_027397083.1:19646374-19754635 GCF_003265705.2 Callorhinus ursinus | reverse complement strand
TTCCTTCCTTCCTTCCTTCCTTCCTTCCTTCCTTCCTTCCTTCCTTCCTTCCTCTGGAAGCTTTCCCATGTTCTCTAATAAGATACATTTACCCTATTGGTTAAATGCAATGACTTTATATGCCAGGGTACTTGCTTTTGTTGATGTTTCAAAACACACAAAATACAGATGATAACTTTATCAATTAGGATGCTACCACATGCCATAGATTATAAATATGATGGCTTTAAAACATCTCCACCATTTCTTTGACACTCTTGCTAAAGACAGGTGGAATCCAGGTCTCAATATATGTACCTTTTTTTTAAATCTTGACTGGGCTGAATGACTTATTTGTAACAAATAGAATGCTGCATAAGTGGTCCTTGCATGACTTCAGGGTTAGGCCAGAAAAAGTCATGCAGCTTATGCCTGGCTGTCTTGGTCATCAGTTAATTTTATTACTTTTTTTAGTGTGCCCCAGTAGACAGTGAGCTAAAGACTATTTTCATGTGGAAATGGGTATATTTTCTTCTTTTATCAGGCTTTTTGGGTAGGAAGTTGAATCTGTTTATTCAAGGAATTGAGTTGGGTTTGGGTTTTGTTGTTGTTATTATACCACGTGTACTGTGGACTTCAAAGTCCTCTTGAGGTAAGGTGCTATTGTTCTGTGCTTGAGGTACGAGTGGGAGCACCAGAGGGATTTGTTCAGGAATTGTGCTTTATCCTTGGCTTTCAGTCATCCCTGCACATCCATACTATAGAAGAGATGTCTCTCCATGCTCTTGTCCTTTCCTCAGCAGTAGGTTATTGTAGCATATTCTCAAGATGGAAGTGAAGAGTTCTCTGTTGTTCTATCCCAGCCTCAGTTTTGGGCTAGTCCTGTATATGTGGGCTTCTGAAGGTGGAACTTTTTAGTATATTTGCCTCTCCTCACCATGGCATCCAATTGTGCCTTGTATCTTTGGTTGGTCTTGGGTGGGCATATCCCGCCCCGGTGGAACATAAAGCTTTTTCTTTGTAGGAGGGAAAGGTACCGGGAAGAAGGCATGATGGGTACCGTTCCCTTAGCAGTTGCCGGTCAGATCACCTTCTTCAGCTTTGTATCACCAAAGGGGACTTTTTCAAGTCTCCTGCCCTAGACCCAGTCTTTCTTGTGAGCACCAGGTAGAGGTTTAAGGAAAAGAGCTGGTAAGTGTACATAAATTCCTCTGTGTCTGGAGTTTTCATCCCCTACTTTTCTGAACTAACTCAAGCTTACACTTGTCCTTTACTGTGACAGTTTCTCACATTTACTTTGTTGTTGATGACTTTGACACTTTTGAGGAATACTTTACATGTGTTTTTAGAATGTCCCCCGGGTGGGATTTATTTGATGCTTTTTCATGATTTCACCAGAGTTACACAATTTTAGAAGAAAAAATATAGAGGTAACATGTCATGTTTTTATTATATCATATCCAGGATACCTGCTGTCAACATGACTTATCATTATTAATGTTAACTTGATCACATGGCTGGGGTACTGTATGCCATATTTATATACTGTAAAGATCTCCTCTCCCTCTTTCTATCATATTTTTGCGGCAGGATGTAATGACTATGCACAGCCCACATTTAAGGAATGGAGAGTTATGTTCCACCTCTCAGAGGGCAGCATATCTCCATAAATCATTTGAAATTCTTCTGCATGAGAGATTGGTTCATTCTTCCCTGTTGGTTTATTCAATCATATATGAGTACGATATTGGATATTTGTGTAAGTATATGGATATTTATTTTATATTTTGGGTTAAAAATCTAGTATTTAATATTTATTTTGTTACTCAAAGTGTTCTAGCTATGGCTATTGGAGACTCTTTCAGTTGGCTTCTGTATTTCTTTAATATATGCCCATCATCTGTGTGTGTGCGTGTGTGTTTCAACTTTCTGTAACTTCAGGCTTATCTTGTATACCCTACCCTACTTTCAGATTAGCCATTTCTCCAAAGAGTTCTGGGTGCTTGCATGGGAACATGGTATTAGAAACCAAGATCTGAGTGCTAGGTGAGATTGTCGCTACTGGGATATTGTTACTTATAGTCTGTCTCAGTTGATAGACCAAAGAAATATATGTATGTATGCTAATAAATGTATATATACTTGTTTATTAATACTTATTTGTACAAAAAATTATTTGTAACCACTTGCATCTTTATTAAAGTGACCATGAATTCATCCTTATGTCTCCAAGTCTAATCCATTATCACATGGATCACATAGTCTCTTCCTCTACTTGTCGCTGACTACCCAGTCCAACAGTAAGAAATCTGGCTCCCACCATTTGCCGTACATAATCATAAGTGTTTAATTCAGTACACATTTACAGCATTATTATAATTGTTAGCCTGCGCTTGTGTGGGGAAAAAATTTATCAACTAAAGTGTTATTCTTATGCATATTTCCTTTTGCCTTTAGTCTTATAGATTGCACATATTTCCAAAATAACTCAGATCAGCATCCTTCTCTCCACCTCCTTCAGTAAGGTGATTTCATATATTTTTAATACAGTTACATTGTTGTGTCACATTCTGCATTCTAGCATTAGATTTTCTAACCTTGTAAATGGGTATTAAAATTTTCCATATTGAATTCAGTCTTTTTGCTGTAAAGTACTATGAGTTTTGATAAACATTTTTGTGTATCCATCACTACAGATCTTACAAAATATTTGAACATTCTAAAAAATCCTCCGTGCTTCATCTATTTAAATTTCCTCCACCCCCTAAAATAACTAATTTCTCACCATTTAATATGATGTTAACTGTAGGGGATTGGGGGGGGTAGATTTTTTTTTAACAAAATGGGAATGTTCCCCTCTATTTCTAGTTTGCTTAGAGTTTTTATCATGAATTACTATTGTAATTTGCCAAATACTTTTCAGCATCAACTGATGGAATCATACGCTTTTTTTTTCTTTTTTACCCTATTGATATAATGGATTGAATTGATGATTTTTGAATGTTGAACCAGTCCTACCTACCTGGAATAGATTCTCTTTATTCATGGCATAGTATTTTCCTACATAGTTGGATTCAATTTTCTGATTTTTTGTTGAGAATTTTGCATTTATGTGCATGAGATTTTGATCTGTACTTTTCCTTTTTGTAATATCTTTATCTGATTAGGTATCAGGTAATGCTGACCTTATATTATGAGTTGGGAAGTGTTCCCTCTTCTTTTATTTTTTGGAAAAAATATTTCTTTGTAAATATTTGGTGGAATTTACTAGAGAAAACATCGGGGTTGGATGCTTTCTTCTTTGAAGATGTATTCATTTTTTATTCAATTTTTTTAGTAGACATAGGCCTGCTCATATCGATTTCTCCTTGTGTAAGTTTTGGTAGCTTGTATGTTTAAAGAATTGGCCCATTTCATTTAAGTTATCAAATGTGTGGGCATAGAGTTGTTTGTTGTATTCCTTTATTATAATTTTATGTCCATGGGGCCAGTAATAGTCCCTCTTTCATTTTGTTATTGGTGATTTGTGTCTGGTTTTTGTTGTTATCAAACTGGCTAGAGGATTATCAATTATATTTATATTTTTAAAGAACCTATTTTGGTTTTATTGATTTTCTTTATTTTTTAAACTTTTTATAGTTTCTGCATTTTTTTATTGATTTATTCTCTATTTTTTATTTATTTTCTTCTTGCTTTAGGCTTGAATTGCTCTTCCTTCACTAGTCCTAAAATGTAAGTTTAGATTACTGATTTTAGATCTTTCTTCTTTTCTAAAATATGTATTTAGTGGTATAAAATTCCCTTTAAGCACTACCTTCACAACATCCCACAACTTTTGATATGTTACATTTATATTTGTTTAAATTTAAAACATTTAAATATTTTTCTTCCTCATAGTGACTTTCACTTTGATCCAAGAGTTATTTAGAACTGTGTTGCTTAATCTCTAAATATTTGGGTATTTTTCAACTGACTTTCTGTTACTAATTTCTAGTTTAATTGCATTATGGTCTGAGAACATACTTTGCATGATTTTATCATCTTAAATTTGTTAAATTATGTTTTTGGCCCCAAATGAAATCTTTATTCCATATTCAATCCAATTCCATATGAGCTTGAGAAGAAAGGGTATTCTGCTGTTGTTGAAAGGCATATTTTATAAATGTCAATTAGGTCAAATTGATTGATAATGTTATTCAGGTCAACTATGTCCTTACTGATTTACTGCCAGCTTGATCTAACATTTACTTAAAAGAGGATTGCTGAACACTCAAACTATAGTAGCAGATTTGTCTTTTCCCCCCTTTAGTTCTGTCAGTTTTTGGCTCACATAGTATGACACTCTATTGTTAGGGACATACATGTTAAGGATTGTTACATTACTTCCTTGGAAGATTTTCCCTTTTATCATAATGTAATTCCCCTTTTTAAAGCATGTAATTTTTTCTTGTTCTGAAATCTGCTTTGTTGAAAATTAATATAGCTACTTTGGCTTTCTTAAGATCTTTTGGTTAATGTTAACATGGTATATCTTTTTCTGTTTCTTTATATTTAACCTATCCAATACTTTATATTTAAAATGCATTTGTTGGACGCCTGGGTGGCTCAGTTCCTTAAGCAACTGCCTTCGGCTCAGGTCATGATCCTGGAGTTCCGGAATTGAGTCCCACATCGGGCTCCCTGCTCAGCGGGGAGTCTGCTTCTCCCTCTGACCCTCTTCCCTCTCGTGCTCTCTATCTCTCATTCTCTCTCTCTCAAATAAATAAATAAAATCTTTAAAAAAATAAAATAAAATAAAATGCATTTGTTAGATGACCTACTTCTGGATCAGGGTTTCATATGTAGCAGAGCAGTTCCCTCACTGTGATCTACTGAAAAGTCAGCCCTAGACACAAGGGTTTGTAAAACAAAATTTTTTTAAAAACTTAAAAAACGTATAGTTAGGTCTTGTTTTTTATTTCTTTTTTATCTATCTGCCAATCTCTGCCTTTTAATAGGTGTATTTAGACCACTCACATTTAAAGTGATTATTAATATAGTTGGATTACTATCAACCACGTTTGTGACTTGGTAGTCAAGTATTTGTAGTATTTGTATGTAGTATTTGTTCTTTGCTTTCTTGTTTTGTTTTTTTACCTCTCTTTCTATCTTCTCTGGTTCTAATTGAGCATTTTATATTATTACATTTTATCTCCTCTTTTAATATATCCATTATACTTCTTTTAAAAAATTTAATGGTTGTTCTAGAATTTTCAATATACATTTATACCTAGTCCATGCACTTTCAGTAACACTATTACTACACTATACCCACATGTAGTGCAGATATCTTATGATATAGTATTATAGTATTTCTAATCCCTTCCTTAGAACATTCCTGTTGTTAATTTCACTTATCCTTATGCTATAATCACCCCAACATTCTTATTATTATTTTAAACATTTTTAAATCAATTAAGAAAAAATATTTTACCTTATGTTATTTCTTATTTGATGTTCTCCTTTCTTTATGTAGGTCTGTTTTGCACATATACCATTTTCCTTCTCCCAAAGAACTTCTTTTAACATTTCTTACAGAATAAGTCTGCTAGTAATGAATTCCTACTGTTTTTATTTGTCTGAGAAAGTCTTTATTTCTTTTACAGTTTTAAGGGATAATTTTTGCTGGTGCAAAATTCTAGATTTTTTTCTTTCAAAACTTAAGTGTTTTCCTTCATTCTCTTCTTATTTCCCTGATTTCTGATGAAAATTTCACTTTAATTCTTATTCTTGTTTTTTTATAGGTAAGGTGTTCTTTTTTATGACTATTTTCAATATATTTTTCTTTGTTTTTCTGCAGTTTTATTACAGTATATGTAGGGATCTTTTTGTTGTTTACCTTGCTTGCTAATTTCTGAGCTTCCTGGCTCTGTGATTTTGTTTCTATTATTAACTCTTTGAATGCTAATAGCCATCATTTCTTTTTGTCAAATATTTCTTTTCCATTGTTTTGTTAATTTATCCTTTTGTTTTTTTGTTGATGATGACAATGATCTTAGAGTGAGAGCAAAGTTATTTTTAGCTTTCCATAGTCCACATGGAATGAGGATCATTCATCTTGTTCTTTTGAAATGGGGGAAGACTGTTACCAAATAAAATTCTTAATTAACTCTAAGCCAACTATTATGGAAGGTTCACATACAGGTGTTCCTGTCAACACTCCAGATTAACCCCCAGGTCATAGCCAGCAGTAATTACCATTCATCTGAAAGACCCATCTAGAGTAGAGATTAGCAAACCATGGCCCTGTTTTCTAAGCTATCTTATTAGAATAAATAAAGACATCCATTCATATTGTCTATAACTACTTTTGTACTAAAATGGCAGAATTGGGTAGTTGTAGTAGAACCTATATGGTCCAAAAAACCTAAAATATTTACTATTTTTCCCTTTGGGGAAAACATTTGTCAATCTCTGGTCTAAGACCTTAAGCCTAGTTGAGCTTTCAGATTACTGCAGCCCAGTTGACATCTGACTGGAAATGGATGACACCCTATATGCAAGAGTCAACCAGATGAGCCTTTCCCAAATTCCTGACCCACAAAATCATAAAATAAAATTGTTGTTTTATACAATTAAGTTCTGGGATAATTTATTACATGGCCGTGGAAACAAGAATAGTTGGCAGCTTGTTTCTGATTGTGTTCAAGGTCCAGACTACAACCAAATTAATCTCAGAATCTTCTGTGAGGACCTGTTTTGTAGAACCAAATAAATACATATAAGGGTTCAGTCAAGGAAATAGATACACATTAGTTATTTTAACAGCAAGAGTACTATGTAAGGAATTGGTTAAATGGACATTAAAAGACTGGAAAGGCAAGAGGGGAACTCAGAAGTGACACAGAGATACTAACATCCAGAAGCAGCCAGCATTCTTAGGAAATAGAAACAAAAGGATGACACTGTGATGTTTAGAACCTCAAAGTATAGAGGAGAGGATTTGTAGAGTTTGCAGATAGACCTCAGAAATGTGGTGCTGATTGTGGTACTCAGGAGCAAGAAGAGCCTCTGTGCAACTAAGAACCAGCCGTCTGAGCCCTCTGTGTAAGTAAGAACCAGCCCTCTGAGCCCTCTGTGTAAGTAAGAACCAGCCCTCTGAGCCCTCTGTGCAACTAAGAACAAGACCTCTGTGCATGGCCCAATTTGAATTGGTGCTTCAGAAACCCAGTGGTGGGACCATGGAGAGCTGGAACTTAGAATGAAAAGCAGGCACTGGTCAGCTGGTGCTACATTTCAGAAAGAACTCCGTGAAACTTGTTCTGAAACTATGAGGGGAAAATGGAAACTAGGAGGAACAGGTCCTGCTGGTATGAAGGAACAGTTGCTAGGGAGATGCTGACAGGAGTAGAAATCAGAAGAGGAAGGAATAAGTCCTTTTATCTTTGTGGTATCCCTTTTGCACCATTTATTGGCAGAACCTAATAAAGAACCACTTGGTAAAACATATATGCTTCACAAAGAACCCCCTATAAGAGTGGTGTGGAGCTTAGATAATAAAGCTTAATAATTATCAGACACTTATTATAGGACATCTAGCTCATTCTCCATTCAAAATATCCCCCAGACAGTTCTGTAAATAAGCAGGTAACATCATCTGAGCTACTGTGTGACATTCACCATATTTCTTCCTCTCTTGTTCTAGCTCTTTATAGGCATGTGTATTTGAAAATAAGAGATGGTGGCTTCCCCAGTGCTTTTGTTACTGGGGCTGCTTCTGGGCACTAGTGTTACTTCTTACTAAAAGTTCCCATGGAACTTCAAGTGTGCTAATACTACACAGTGCTAATACCATTCAGCTGTGATAGAGATAATTCCCATCCACTCTACTGTCATAGTTTAATACCACTAGACTAATAACGTTTGTATTAGTTAAGACTCATGGATTCAAGCACAGAACATTCTTGCTAACTTAGGCAAAGAGGAATGTTTTGGAAGGATATCCCAGAAACTGGAACATCTCTTGGATCTGGGTAGTTGGAATTTATATTCTCTTCAGAGGACTATGTAGGGATGAGTGAATTTAAAATAGTTGTCAGCCTTTATGTCACACAAATAAGATTCACATTTAAGGTAGGGGATTTGATTTAGGTTGTTTAGGTGCCCACATTCTGCTATGGAGAACAGAACACTTTGAATGACAGCATACTAAGATAATATGCAATTGAGGAGGGTTAGTTTACTTAGGTAAAATCAGAATATTCTGTTGAGACATAAGGGAAATAGATTCTTATCTGACAAAAAGAGCTAACTAACTTACCACCTCCTGTAAAACACTTTATGATGATTACCCAATGGGATATAAATGTATGCTTCTCATACTTGTAAATCACTTCTTCTGATATTCTGTTGTAAGTCCTTTGGCCTAGGACTCAGTCCTTCTCTCAGATAGATCCGGTGTGCTCAATATAATATTATCTGTACCCATACCTTTTGTACTTGTACAACTCAGGTCCTATCTCTTCTAATTGCCCACCCCAAATTCTGCCTTCATCCCATTTAACGTGGGCTAATACTTTACTATAGAAGTTTTGCTTCTTTTTTTGATTATTGTTTGTGAATTTAAAAGTCTAACAACATAGTCAAAGACTTATTTTAAACACACTATAAAGAGCATACTAGAAAATAACACTGAAAATTTTCACATGAATTGAGACTGCCAGTCATGGTCCAAAATTCCTTTAGAATCAGCATCAGGAGTTTTGCTAACATGCAAAAATACAAAGAAGTTTAGTGTGTTAATGATACCTGAATGATGATGAAAATGTGTGTGAAACATTAGGGTTATTAGTTATTTCATAAAGTAACAAGAATGGTATAGGTTCTGTGACTTTGACATATGTTATGCCACTGATTGCTAGAGGAGATTTTCCCAAGTATGAGTGACTAGACAGGCATGCTCTTTCCCTTTTACTTTTTGTAGGATTCATCCTGAAGCTACGTGATTATCCAATAACATCTAAATTTCTAATTAAACACTTTCTTTCCTGAAAACTTAACATCTTTGATTAAAGAATTTTTCATCTATTTCATTTTAATCCATATATACATATTAAGTGTTCATAATATGTCAGGTTCTGTGATGGACACTAGGAAAAATTATGCATAAAACAAATACATTCTCTGTCCTTTTAGAGTTCAGAGATAGTGAAAGAAAAAGATATTAAATAATTTTAGTCTACTGGATCCTAGGATTGCCATATTTAGAAAATAAAAATACAGGACACAGTTACATTTTAGTTGCAGACAAAAATTAATACGTATGTCCCTTGCAATATATGTGATATCTTATGTTTAAATACTGCTATTTATTAGAAATTCAAATTTTACGGTGCATTTTGTATTTTATCTGGCCACTGTAGATGGGCGGTACAACAAATATATTTGGAAGAATGTTTTTACTTTCTAACAAGGATTATCCCTAGATCTTAATGTCCCAATTAAAATAATAATGAGCCAGTCTGGAGAAAAGATATACAGTGCATCTGCATGGGACTTTTTCTCCAAGTTCATGTTGAGATAAATAACTCAATGTCACAAAGCAAAAGGATTATTTTTACTTTAGGAGAAAAAGCCCATTTCCTGAGTAGGACATAATATTCTGCCTCAGGAAATTCTGTGTGGTATAGGTAGCGTTGCCATCTGTGAATATTGCTGCACCTAATCGTAAGACCACTGCTCTCAGCAGAAGAGCAAACAGTCTGAGGTGAATCGTGAGAGTACCACATAAACCTAACTTCTCAACCAATATGGAAAAGCCTGAATGTGAGACATTGGAAAACTGGGATATAAACTATGAGAAATGCAGTCTGGCAGAAAGATGAAGTTCAAGGGGGAACAAGAGTAACAGTCCCAGTTCTATTACTAGAAAGTGTTTATCCATTTTGTAGTCTGTGTGGTATCGGTTGCTACATCTTGCACGTGGTAGGCTGTTGAAAATTGCTGACTCTTAATTTGGGCATCTCTGTGTTTCTATGTCCATTTCTTCATCTATTGAATACCCAAAGTGTATTAAGATTTACAGCTAAGATAACTAATCAGTAACTAGACTGTAGGCCTAATACTATAGTCTATGGTAACTGCCTATTTTTATTTGAATATCTTTAATAATGATTATCTCAGACATTTCTTTACTGCTTAATAAGTGTCTGGTTCCAATTTAAATCCCTACCTGAATGCATTATTTTCATCTTTACCAAACTTTTAAGAGATAGAAACCTTATTATCTCCATTTTATAGATTAAAGAATTGAGGCTCAGAATATTTATTTGTCTGAAGTTCAGTGGCTAACAAATGATGGATATGGGATAAAAACCAAGGCAGTCTAATTCCCGAACATGTACTTTGATCATTAAGGAATTCAGTCTCCAAGTGATAATAGCTATGTTTTTTGGTTCACTAAGTACTTTATATGCATTATCTTATTTAATCCCCATACAAACTCTGTGAGGACGCTACTTAAGGAGATCTTGTAACTTGTCCAGGGTCACAGAGTAAGGAAGTAGCAGAGTCAGGATTCAGTCCTAAGTCTTTCTAATTCCTACATTATTCTCATATTGACTACTAAATGCTGACTATTTTATCATATATAGGAGGAAGTTACAATTCCTGGAAATTAAGAAGCTGACCTAAATTCACACATCTAGTTAGTAACAAAGAATAAAACCAATAAATAGGATGAATAAATAAATGTCTCGACTTCTGGTCCAACAAACTTTTGATTATTCCTCTGCCAGCTTTCTCATTTTATTTTTTTCACTTCCTATTCATTAGTTATTTAGAATATTTCTCTCATCCACTCTGCTGATCAAGCTTAGAAATGCTGACTTCCTCATATAAATCATAGTTTCTACCATAGTCATCTATCCAGTAGACAGTGGCCTCTAGCACCTCTGCCTGATCTTGTCAGTTCACAAAATTATAGACTGATAAATTTCTTAAAGGGTCAAATATATTTAAAAATATATAGAATATAAACATATCCAAAAATCATAATTTTAAATAAATTATCTGTCACCTGTAATAAAATTTGGATTTGTGGCAGCTCTCAGAAATTAGATATAGATGCCAGACATCTTTAAATTTCATTTATAATTTTGGTTCTGACATTGGCAAATTTATTTAAATGAGCATTTCCTAAATTATGTTCTGTATCATATTAGTTATTCTGCTTAAAAAAGGAGTTCAGGGCCAAATGCATTTGGGAAATACAACATGATATAGCCATTTATATATTTATAGCTTTAATGTAATTTTTATCAAAATCACAGGCAGGATTTTTGTAGATGTAGACAAGAATATTCTAAAATTAATATGGAAATCCATCAGGATCTAGAATAGCTGGAACAGTTTTGAATTAGAAGAATAAAGTAGGAGGAATCATTCTAGCTTATAGCAATAGTAGTCAAAAAATAAATGGAATCAAATAGAAGAACCAGAAACAGATCCATGTAAATATGCCCAACTGATTTTTTTGTTTTTTGTTTTATGTAACATATTTATTGAGATAATTTTAAAATGAAAAAAACCCTGTTTTTTAGAATATTCACATAGTTATATAACCATCACCACTATGTATTTTTAGAACAAACATTTTCATCATCCCTAAAAGACACTTTGTATCCATTAGAAATCACTCCCTATTTTCTCCTCAATCCCTGAAAATCCTAATCAATTTTTTGTCTCCATATACTGATTCTAGACATTTCATGTAAATTCAAATCAACAAAGATGTGCTATTTTGGGACTGGCTTCTTTCACTTAGCATTATGTTTTCAAGGTTTGTCCATCTTACAGCATGTACCATTACTTCACTCCTTTTACTGCTAAAAACATAACTTGTATGAATATCCATATTTATTCATTCATCTTTTAGGTTTGTTTCTACTTCTTGGCATTCTGGTTCTGATGTTCCTGCTTCCCTTTTTTCTTTTCTTTTCTTATTTTTAGTTATTATGAGTAAGGCTGCTGTGAATATTTGTGTACACATTTTTATGTGAACATACGTGTTCATTTCTCTTAGACATATACCCAAAAGTGGAATTGCTAGGTCATATATGCTTATTATTTTGAACTATATAAACTGTTTTCCAAAGTGGCTACATTATTTTACAATTCTACCACAAATGAATGAAGATACCAGTTTCTCCATATCCTTATCAACACTTGCTGTTATCTGTCCCTTTCATTTTAAACATTTTAGTATGTGTGAAGTAATATCTTGCTGTAGTCCTGATTGGCATTTTTCCAGTGATTCATGAATTTGAGCAATTTCTCTGTGTGTGTGTGTGTGTGTGTGTGTGGTGCCTGCGTGTGCCTGTGCGCTTGTCATTTGTATGTATTCTTTGAAGAAATGTGTTTTCAAATCAGTTGCCCAATTTTTTTTTAATTGGGTTATTGTTGAGTTGTTAGTGTTCTTTGTATATTTTAGATACAAATCCCTACGAGATGTATGATTTTTAAATATATTCTCCCATTGGTTATCTTTTCACTTCTTGATGGTGTCTTTTGAAGCATAAATTTTCAATGTTGGTAAAAGCCAATTACCTATTTTTTTCTTTGTTTCCTTGTGCTTTTGGAGTCATATCTAAATGCTAATCAAAGACTATAAAGATTTACTCATGTTTTCTTCTAAGATTTTTATACTTTTAATACTTATATTTAAGTTTATGATCTATTTTGAAATAATTTGTATGTATGGTATTAAGTAGGAGTCTAACTTCCTTTTTATTTTTTTAATTTTTTAAACTTTTTTTAAAAAAAGATTTATTTGAGAGAGAGAGTGCAAGCAGGGGGAGGGACAGAGGGGAAGCAGACCGCCTGCTGAGCAGGGACCTCCCCCCACCATGCCATGCAACCTGCAGCTCTCAACTGAGGGCTCATCTCCCTATCAGGAGATCATGAAGTGAGCCAAACCCAAAAGTCGGATGCTTAACCAACTGAGCCACCCAGATGCCTCATCTTTTTTATTATTTTTTTTAATTTCACATATGAATATCCACCAACTGATTTTTTACAGTTGCTGCAGCAATTCAATTGAGGAGGGATAGAGTTTTGAACACATGATTCTGGTGCCGACTAGAGTAATTAGACATCCATAGGCAAAAACTTAACCACAACCTAAACTGTATACCTTATGTAAAAATTAATTCACAGTAGATCATGGACTTAAATATAAAACACAAAACTAAAAGCATTTAGAAACAATTTTTTAAAAATTTAGAAAGACAAATAACATGATTTCACCTATATGTGGAATTTAAGACACAAAACAGATGAACATAGGGGAAAGGAAGGAAAAATAAAATAAGATGAAAAAAGAGAGGAAAACAAACCATAAGGGACTCTTAACTATAAGAAACAAACTGAGGGTTGCTGAAAGGGAGGTGGGTGGGGGATGCGGTAACTGGGTGATGGGCATCAAGGAGGGCACTTGATGGAATGAGCACTGGCTGTTATATGCAGCTGATGATTCACTAAATTCCACCTGTGAAACTAATAATACACTATATGTTAATTAAATTCAATTTAAATAAAATACTTAGAAAAAAATAGCAAAGAATTTTTAGGATCTTAAGCTAGGTGGAGTTCTTAGACTTGACAGAAAAATATCAATTAGAGGGAAAAATTGATAAAGTAGATCTTATCAGAATTTAAAATGTTTGTTCTGTGGAAGAACCTATGAAGACAATGAAAGCTATAGAATAGTATTAATATTTGCAAACTACATATCTGAAAGTAGTTGTGCCTAGGGAACACTCAAACTCAACAGTAAAAAAAAAAAATAGATAATGGGTAAAACACATGACAGACATTTCACTGGAGGTTATACAGATGGCAAACACATGAAAAGATGTTTAGCATCATTAGCTAGTAGAAAAATGTAAATTAAAACTACGAGATATCATGATATGACTATCATGGCAAAAATAGAAAATACCGATCATACCAAATGCTGGTGAGGATACAGAAAAACTGAATCATACATTGCTGGTGAGAACGTAAAATGGTGCAGGCACTCTGGAAAATCATTTGGCAATTTCGTATAAGACAAAATCTGCAACTACCATATGGCCCAGCAATTGCATTTTAGGGCATGTTTATTCCAGAGAAGTGAAGACTTACATTCACATACAGTCCTACTCAGGAATATTCATAACAGCTTATTCATAATAGCCAACAGCTGAAAACAACCCAGATGCCCTTCAGCATGTGGATGCTTAAACAAATCATGGTACAACTAAACCATGGATTCTATTCAGCAAGAAAAAGATTAGAGTGCTGTTATAGCAATAATTTTAATGGATTTCAAGGGAATTATACTGAGTATAAAAAAACAAGAAACTAATCTCAAATGATTGCATACCATATGAATCTTTTCCTATAACATTCATGAAATGACTAAATTATAGAGGAGGATAGGCTATTGTTTGCCAAAGATTAAAGGTGGGGGGTTGGGAGAATAGTGTGTTTGGCTAGAAAAAGGTAGCCTAATGGATCTTTGCAGTGATGAAACTATTCTTTATCTTAACTGTGGTGATGATTACAAAAATTTATATATGACAAAATTACATGGAACTAAACACACACACCCACACAGACACACACTCAAATGAACACGTACAAATCTAGTAAAATCTGAATAAGTTCAGTGGATTGCATCATTGCCACTTTCCTGGTAGTGACATTGTATTATAGTTATTTAAGATGTTACCATTGGGGAAAACCAGATGAAGGGCATATAGGATTACTCACTCTGTATTATTTCCTACCACTGCATGTGAGTCTAGATTTACCTCAAAAAATTAACAAAAAAGAAAACTTCCCAAACTGGAATTTTTGATCTTGAAGTTGATGATTCCAAGGGGAACAAAAGCTGTGTTATTCATGAGTATGATTGAAGAGATGGTAGAGAAAGAATACTTCCATTTCCTCTGAAGAAAGAATAAACCATTTTAATTTTGGTAAGAAGACATGTAAAATACCATTAAAGCAGTCCCATAAAGTCTAATCACTTCAGAGCCACCAGAGTAATATTTCTAAAATGTAATTGAGATCATGTCTTTCCTAAGCTGAAAAGTCCCCAGTGGTTTCCTATTGCGCTTAGAATAAAAATGAATTTCTTTGCTGTGGTTTGCCAGGCCCTACATGACATGACTCCTACATATCCTCTCATCTCATCTTCTTTCCTTTCTTGTATTACTTATCTATTGCTGTGCAACAAGCTACCTCAAATTTAGTAGCTTAAAACAACACACGTTTATTTTCTATAATTTCTAGGAGGTAGGAATCTGGGTATAGTTTTGCTGGGTCCTCTGCTTCAAAGTCTCTCACAAAGCTGCAATCCAGGTGTTAGCCAGTGCTGGGTTGTCATTTAAAAGCTCAGCTGGGGAAATACCTGCTTCCAAGCTTGCTAACATGGCCGTTGAGAAGATTGAGTTCCATAAAGGCCATTGGATTGAAAGCCTCATTCCTTGTTAGGTTGTTGACAAGAAGCTACCCTCAGTTCCTTGCCACAAAAATCTCTCTGGCACGTCTCTTGTTTCATCAAGGCTAGCAAGAGAGGGAGAGAGAATCTGCTAGCAAGACAAAATTCACAGTTTTTTGTAACACAAGTCCAGAAGTGACATTCTCTCAATGGTGCTGTATTCTATTTGTTAGGAGCAAGTTACTTGAGGGAAAGGCATTGCACCAGGCCCTGAATAACAAGAAGTAGGAATCACTGGATGCCATATGACAGCCTGCTTATCACACTGACCTTCTTGCTATTCATTGAATAACTGATCCAAGATAAAGCTGACTTCTCTTTTGGTCGGTCACAATATGGTGAGACTTAACTGTAGGCAAAGCTCAAGTCTATAGATTGTGAGTGGAGGTATATCAGGCTTACGGGTAGCTGGTAAACTAGCTGAGTGTTTAGGTGTGGCCTTAAGATTGTTGAGTTAGGCTGGCCTGAATGGAAATTTAGAAATGTCAATGCAAGTATGACACTTAAACATTGTGGAAGGTAAATCATATTTATTGAATAACTTCTATCACTCAGGCACCATATTTGTGGTTTTTCCAACAACGACAACAAAAATACAATCTTATTTGGAATGTATAATCTTAACCTGTCACATAACAGAACCCAAGGCCCAGAGATATTAAGTAACTCTTAAATTCACACAGTTGAAAAATCATTCAAAACCCAGTTTTTCTGACCTCCTCGTCCCATACTGTCCCTGGGACTTCAGGTAGGTTTGGAATCAGGACTCCTGACTTTAGCCAAGAGTGGACCAGTCTCCTGTTTTACCTAGATTTGCCTACTGAGCCTTTTCCAGGATCCAGTGATGCTCCTTTGCATTCTGCTGCCCCCTAATGTCCATAACTGTAATTGCATCTAAGCCTACAGCCTGGGGCTGTTTCCAAGGTTGGGAGTGAGGAGTCTGAAAGAACACAAAAATATCAGCCATTTCAAGGAAATAAAGGGTTTGCCTAAAAAAATAATAAATGTAATATATATATGCATATATACATACATACATACACACACACACACACACACACACACACACACACACTTATAAAGGAAGGCAGAAAGGAAGTAAGTAAAAGAAATCAAAGTTTGTGGAGTCAGGTCAGATGCTCAAATGCTGGTATAGATCAGCTGTCTTTTGTCCAGGCCTTCCTAGAAGAAAATCCATCCAGAACTTCGGGAAGTGCATTCTCCATGAACAAATGGGACTCCTCTAGGAATCAGACAGATGTGGATGAAATGACGTTTCCTCTCCTGGCTTTAAAGAATACAGGGAAGCTGGTAGAAGAGCCAGGAATCAACTAAATAATGAGGACTGGGCAGGCCTTTTAAAAGGTTGTTATCCAATATAATTTAATTACAAAACAGTAGCTATAAATATAAAACATAAATATAAAATTAACCTTTAGATACGTTATTGCTTTGTATTATCTAAACCTATCAAAAAGAATTCCCATCATCCCCATTTTACAGACCAGGAAATTGAGGTTTAGGGCTATTTAGACTTTCTCCTAAAGTCACCCCGTTAAAAGGGTCAGACCCAGATAATACCTCATAGCTCCCACCTCCAGACTCTGTGCTTTTCCTGTTATAGCTTTGTTGTACCTATGTTTCATTTTCAAAGTATCTGTAAACTTCTGATTCTCTCTCCAAGTGGTCTTCTGGATTTTATAGATGCTTTTTGGCTTCAGTGCCTAGTTGCATTTTAGTCTTTAAGCTACAAGGCAATTACTCATGTGTGGTAAATTTGTACATCCAGACCACCAACACCTATGCTTTCCCCACCTTCAGATAATGTATATTTAGAACATTTCAAATCATGCTGGACAGACCATACAAAGAAAGATATCAATGAATTTTAAAAATCTGCTCTTGATCTCCTGGGAGGAGACAGAGTACCTAGTTAGGTACTCTGAGTGCTAATTGATTGTGTTTCCACCCACCACCCACAACTCACCCCTCAGGAGGTTCTCCACCATCCCACATTTCTATTATATAGGTCTTAAGGAACATGATGTCCAAACCCACCAATAATTCACCAGATAAATATACCAGAGTTAATAATCACAGCTTGGAGTTGAGGGAATGAGATCACATTAACTAAAGAAATAAAGGGCAGTTTGGAAGGGAGGACCAGAAACTGCTCCTGTATTGTTTTTCCTGCCTGTCTGTAGTTCATTGTGTTCTTGAAAATGTTACTTTTCCAGTACCTAATGAATGATACATCAAGGGCTGCCATGAAACTGTAGGGAGAAACTTTATGGTATGACTCATGAGCCATGCTGAATTACAGATCTTTTCTCATTAGTCTGATTAAAAACCTAAGCTCATTATGGCTCAGGAAGTGATTTAGTTTCAATGCCTTTTGGTTATGTTCCTTTTTTATTTTCTAGGAGCACATATTTTGGCTAAGAATTCATTTTCTATTTTAAATAGTTCTAAATTTCAATTCTTAAAATGTGTGTTCATTATCATATCATTCAGACCTGTAAATGTTCTTTTTATATTTTAAGAACTATTTTTTAAAAGCAAAAGTGATTTTGATTTGTATCTCATGTAGTATCTTTCTTCAGAAATGGGATTTTTCAAGAAAGGTTTTTTTTTTTAACTCTTTGAAGAAAATAGACTCCATAATAACATAGAAAGAGAATGTTGGCTTTGGAGTTAGACCTAAGATATGTATCTTAGCCATTGCTAACAGTCTCATCTTGGTCAATTTACTTAAACCTACTAAGTCTCAATTTCATCTTCTAATGAAATTTGAATAACACTAATTAAGTAGCACTGCTATGAAGATTAAATAAGTTAATATATTTAAAGCATGTGAAATAGTAGGAGTCCAACAAATGTTTGTCTCCCTTGCTTTCTCTGCTAATATGGAGATAAAAGCTTTTGTATTTTAGTGCTAACAAAAACAAATTAATCAAGAGGCTAAGAAATGAGTTTTAAAAATATCCCATGTATGTTGTACGGATTTAAGTCTGTGTTTGCATGTCTCTGGGGACACATATAAAATTCTAAATGTGAACTAGGAATTGATTGCTCAAAACTCTTGGGATTATTTCTCATGAACTCATCTGGCATAACGCATGCAAATGAAACATGGTCTATATATGAAGAAGTGTTGGAAGATGCCTACTTCTGTGATATCCCAATGAACTTACCAGAGAAAACTATATAATTTCCAGCCTTGGAATAGCCTGATGATAAGTATGAACATGTTTCCTCTCTATTGACAACTAGAATCTTAGATCAGGTACATGTGACTGAAAAATTGAAGACATCAGGACTCGTTCTGGCATATGTACCTGTTCCTTGTTAATTGTTAACTGAGTAATGCTCTTCAAGATAGTCATACCACAGTTCTCAATAGAGGGTGGGTGATTTTTGCCCTCCAGGGGACATTTGGCAATGACTGGAGACATTTTTGTCTGTCACAGTGGAGGGGTAGTACTGGTATCAGGAATACTGCTAAACATCACACAATGCTCAGAACAGATCCTCTCACGAATAATTATCTGGGCCACAATTTCAGTAGCACTGTTATTGAAGAACTCAGGTCTGATAACATTACCTTTTTCCCTCAAGTGTTTGAAATACTTTTGAAATGTTTTCTTGATGTCATGTAGAAACAGCCAGAGGCTTACAAAGGCTGAGGGGTTGTCATGGCTATTGAGTAGAGATGTGACCAGCTCTGCTTTCTTTCCATTCAGGATTGATCAAGTGAAAATAGGTCTGAGGTACAAGGAGCTTAGTTTGAATTGAGGAATAGCTTCCTTTTAGTAAGGAAGTACAATGCTGTTAACCTTGGCATTGGAATTTTAAGATTGACTAGGAAAATTATTTTCCTTGCATTATTTCACACTGGTGGTCATCCTGTCTTCCTGTACTCCAAGTTGGCTATGATCAGAAAAAATAGTTAGATAGCAAGACAGCCTGTCTTGGATTCATAAACTTTTATTAGTTAAAGATGCTGGTTAACCCTACTGTCTTTAACACTTCGACTTCCCAACGAAGTGCCATTTTGCGTAACAGAATCATGGGTAAATGCATTTTAAAATTTTTCTTTATTCTTCCCTTCAAATAATTCTTTTTTTTAAAAGATTTTATTTATTTATTTGACACAGAGAGGGAGATAGTGAAAGAGAGAGAGCACAAGAGGGGGAGTGGCAAGCAGGCAGAGGGAGAGGGAGAAGCAGGCTCTCCACTGAGCAAGGAGCCCGATGTGGGACTCGATCCCAGGACCCTGGGATCATGAATTGAGCCGAAGGCAACCACTTAACCAACTGAACCACCCAGGTACCCCTCGAATAATTCTTTATTGGCTTTCTTCCAGCATATGACTTCAATATCTATCTTATTACCATACTTTGTGTATCCATGGCAGTTTACAAAAGGCTTCTAAGTGAAGGAGAAAAGGATATTAATATGTTTGGAGCATGGCAAATATTTCTGAAACTTCCTGCAACTTAGTTTTGATATAATATTCATAACGAGAAGCAACAGGTATAAAAGGGGGTATAATTGGGTATATTTTCTTAGAAGTCTGGATGTAAAACTATCCAAGCAGAAAGTTTTTATTGTTTTATGGTCACTCACAGTCGATCACTCTCCTTTATTTTCACAATTGTAGAGCATCCTTCACTCTTAGCTCATTTTATGATGAGACCTAACATTCTATGGCCTAATATACTCCAATCTTAAGTTTCCTATTTTCAAAATCAGGGCTTGTCAGTGTTTTTTGTCAATTGCAACCTCAGAGACTCCAAACACTTATGCTCTAAGGATCTACCCAAGAAGTAAAAGGACATACCTTTTCATAAATAAGTACTATGGGACTATAATAAGCATAAGGGGAAACCATGTATTTTAGAAAATATAGCAGAAAAGTTATGTGTGTGGAATACTATTTTGGAAAGATCACTCTGGCTCTAGTGTAGAAAATAATGCTAGCATAGCAAGAGAGGATTCATGAAAACTGATCTAAAGCCTACTGAAGCACTCACCACACACTCTATCACCTCATATAATGGTGGCACACATAGTGGCCATTTTTCCAACATCTTGGAAGTACATGAGTGGTAAACAATATTAGGATCACTTCCAAGAGATAATTTTTAAGAAGTTATCTAGAAATGGAGTGTGATATCTGTAGAAGAAAAATACTTGACAATACTTTGAAAACATGCACCCATTTAAGTACAATTGCATTAACTAGAACGTAATTTCAGAAATATATAATTGGAATTTGAGTGTGTTTCTGAAAGCTACAATTTTCCAAAAGGGTGAAATGACCAATATAGAGCCCAGAGGAGACTAAAAACAAGATTTTTATCAGAATGTTTCTCAGTGATAGAGGTCTTGTACTCTGATTATATGCATTCTAATCTAATTGGAAGGTATATCCCTATAGAGGAGATGGGCATGCTCATTCCACCCTTTTGCTCTGATTCCATGATCACTAAGCAGCTTTCTGATTATAATTTGTCTTCCTGCATAGTATCCTGCAGGATAAGAGCATGCTGCTCAGTTGAAATGAACCATTCTGATGATTTACAGTTTTATTTAACATGAGACATTATTAAATGGGCCTACTTGTCTCTTATAGTTTTAACTTCATGAATTCCTCTGATTTCAAAAGACTGATCACTTTTGAACAGATATAATAAAATTGGGGGCCTAGGACTACAAAGTTGAAGACCAGATTCTGGAGTTTGGGGAACTCAAATATTTTCCCTGTAAACTCTTCATGATTGACAAGCCATCGTCCCCTAGACTCCCAATCTACCTTGAAATCCATTCTTGTAGCAAAAACTTCCTAACAAAGAGGTCATTGCTGAAGCATAATAGCTATATGATTGGTGTTTACAATTTCTGAAAGCCCAGTCACTTGTCTTGACTGAAAGTCATAGTTAGAATTCTGCTGATAGCTGGTTGCTACCAAATATATAAACAATTCAGGATAGTGGCTAAGAACACAGTCTCTGGAGGTAGATCCATAAACACTTATCCAGTTCTGCCTCTTACTAGCTGTGTAACAGTGGGCAGTCACTTAAGTCATTGGAGTCTGGGTTTCTTCCACTATAAACTGGGGATAATTTTGACCTTAAATAAATGTCAATAGAGATTAAGTGAAAAAAAAAAGTTCATTACATATTGCCTAATGGAGTAGGTTTTCCATAAATAATAGCTACTATTATTGGTGCTATTTTTATTTACTTTGCCCCTCAAAGCTCTGAAATCCTACCTCCAACTATCTAGAGATATTCTATTTCCCAATCTTCCAAATAATCTTTTGCACATGATACTGGACTTTGCCTGCCATATCAATATTTTACTTCTCTTTTTGCATTTTGTTCTCTGCTCAGCATATTTTCCATGGTGTAAAAGAGAGACATTCTTCCAATAATTGTTCTCTTGTCACATATTTTAAATTCTAAATCTTGGAGAATATGCCTGTGACACAAAATGTATATTTGATATTGATGAGGGCATCGTGGGTAAAAGAAGTTTAATGAGTATGTCTTACAATTCTACTCAAATAAGCAATAAGGAAAGACCTCCATGCATCATCAGATTAAAGGGAAAGTAAAATCCCTATGGAACACCAGGGTGTTTTCTCTTTGATCTGCCACATGTCATCACTGCCTGTCTTGAGCTGCGCACCAGCTATCTGGCAGGCAATACTTCTGCTCTTGAAGATGAACAGGTGCAATGACTTATCCCACAGGGAGGGCAAAGATTAATGAAGTGTGTGTGTAAATTCTAGGAATATGAGAGGCAACAGTCAGCCTTTTAATAATACCTTAATTAACATTGATATAATGCATTAACTAACCCTCAGCAGCACATTTTGACTCATTTGTTAATCTTGTTCTTAACAGCAGCTGTTCAACTGTATCAAAAAGCATTGCTTCTTTGTTGCATGTTAAAGAGCCCAGAGCCACATAAAACAGCCTACAATACAATCAGGCTACTTGGCTGAGAAGAGGTTGTCAAAGAAGGCAAAAAGAATACAGAACACTGAAAGAGTAAATAAATTTGAACTCATTAACTGTATCGTGGGTTGTAGCAGGCCTTCTTGGTAGTCCAGCACAAATTTTACATGGAATTTCCCTAACAATCCATGACATTTTACCCCTTCTAGATGGTTGTTTATGCTATTTTGTAGCCTAGAACAACTTTCTCATCATTCACAAACTTGGTCACATTATTTTTTTAAATTATGTTAATCACCATACATCACATCATTAGTTTTTGATGTAGTGTTCCATGATTCATTGTTTGCATATAACACCCAGTGCTCCATGCAGAACATGCCCTCTTTAATACCCATCACCAGGCTGACCCATCCCCCCACCCCCTCCCCTCTAGAACCCTCAGTTTGTTTTTCAGAGTCCATCATCTCTAATGGTTCGTCTCCCCCTCCTATTTCCCTTCTTCATTCTTCCCCTCCTGCTGTCATCATCTTCTCCTTCCCCTTCCCCTTCCCCTTCCCCTTCCCCTTCCCCTTCCACTTCCCCTTCCCCTCCCCCTTCCCCTTCTCCTTCTCCTTCTCCTTTTCCTTCTTCTTCTTAACATGTAATGTATTATTTGTTTCAGAGGTACAGGTCTGTGATTCAACAGGCTTACACAATTCACAGTGCTCACTTGGTCACATTTTACTAGCCAACCTCCCTCCCCATATTTATCTATTCTTGTTAGATCACCTTTGTCCATGCTTCTATTACCCATTTGCTTCTTGTGTGTGTGTGTGTGTTGATCACACTATTATATGAGTATCTGTTTAAATGTATCTGAAAATACCACTAGACTTTGAGTCTTGAGAGCTGAGGCTGTATGTTATTTATTTCTAGAGTCTTTTTCCAGAGTTTAGCACAGTGGTTGGTATCTGGTAAGCTCTCAGTAGATGTCAGTGGTCTTAATAAATAAATGAAAAATCATTTAATAGAATTCACATAAGTTATTAAGAGATTTTTTTTGACTCAGAATTGCTCTCTTATGTCCTTTAGATTCAGCAATCCACAAAAATAATGAAAATCCTATTTCTAAGAGTGATTGCCTCTTATAATACCTGTGATAGAAAATTGGGTGTTCCTACTGAAACTGTAGCCATGTCTACATAGTCAGAGACTAAGAATCCATTCCATTCTGTTTACCATGGCAAATCATTCTGATTGTCGCACAACTAAAAGTTCTGCTAAATTTCATAATTAAGCATCAGTTTAAAAGGAACTCCTGATGTTAGGAAACAGAAAAGTTGCTCTCTCAGCAAATTTTCTAATACCCTAGGCCTTTACAAATTCTGCTCTTTATTTAGATTTAGATTTATCACTTGTCTGTTAGCTTAACTGCTGTCCACTTTTCAGTCTCAACTTCGTGGTATCTATGAGGCGGACTCCCACCTATGACACTTTGTATCGACACCCATTCAAGGAGGAATTTTGTGTGTTAACTGATGGTTCACCAGTGTGTTTACCACTTATCTAGTCATTTTTGGATGACTGGGACCAAATCTTTTCAACTTTGTATCCCTTCTTTCTGTCAGAGTATCTAACCCATAGTAGGTCTTCAAAAATATTTGATGAATAAATGGTTATTTAATGTAAACAGTGGTTTTGGATTCTGACTATGTTTAGTTTCTATGATGATTGCATTTTAGTAGAAGCATTTTCTTGTCAGTGATAATAAATTTATTTTAAAACACAACCAAGTGTATGAGAAAAGCTTCTAAAGCTTGGCTTGTATTCTGGTGCTCCATCTTTTCTGTGTCATTCTTGAATTAAAGCTCACAAGGACATTAGTGCTCCCAGCATTATATCACTCAGTAGCTTACTTGATTTACTGGAATAACCCAATGCAGTGTTCATGTCTTTAAAGGATGGATCGCCCAAATACACAGACACTCTTGGGAAATAAACCTAATAGAGACTTTAACATCAGTTCTGGAAACCCTTTCACTGTGAGATGGCATTTTGTAGCACAGCATAGCTATATTAAATACGTGTGGATTAAAAAAACAAAACAATACCTTGGC
The DNA here is from genome assembly GCF_003265705.2 of Callorhinus ursinus. Lineage (NCBI taxonomy): Eukaryota > Metazoa > Chordata > Mammalia > Carnivora > Otariidae > Callorhinus > Callorhinus ursinus. Next base: position 19,730,063 of record NW_027397083.1, on the reverse strand, counting down.
CATTTATGTCTCCGTTCTTCATTTTCTTAATATGAACAGCTATGTTATTTGGTAAACCATAAGCCCTGTGATGTTTGGCATTGCTTATAGAGGTTAGGTTTACTAAGTTACCATATAGGTTTTATTTATTTCCTAACCATTTGGTTGCTCCCACTAGGTAAACAGTGCCCTGAATCAATACAGTTAAGTTTGGGCATTTAAGTCAGTGATTATTGAAATTATTTCCCTGACTTTCTTCCTAGAATAAGAAGTTTCTTGAAGGTATAGATTTGATCTTATTCATCTTTGTATTTTGATTTTATTAATGCATAGTATTGGACATGCATTAAGTTTGTAATAAATGTTTGTCATTAGAAGCTGTTGAATTCCCATGTTTTCATAAGCTTTTTTCCTACTATCACACATGTATATGCTCAAAACACACATATGTATACACATCATTTGGGGCCTAAAAGGAATTTTTGATACCTGAATCATTATGAATTTCATCTGTTTGTCCTATCATTAATTGCTGACTCTTTTATTTATATATTCTATATTTCATTTTCCATTATATGAATTGTGCCTAGTAAACACTTTCGTCCTTCAGTGAGTTCTATATATGTCAAAATTAGAAAACTATTTTGATATCTCAGCAGCATGAAAGACATCAGTAGTAATTCCTCCTGCAAATTAGAATTACAGGGTGGGAAAGAGCAGGTTGCTAATATCAGACAGATATAACAGAGTTTGCTCACGGATGGGATGGGATGTGAAAACAAAACAGAAAAAGACATTCTAAAGGTACTTAGAATGTAGGTGCCATTTATGAGGGTGGATTGGCTACAGGAGAGACAATATTTTACAAAAACCAGTTGTCTGGCTATGTAAGGTTTGAGATGACCCATAGACATCCAAGTTAGCAATGTTGAGTAGGCAATTGGATATATGTCTCTGTAATTCAGAGGACAGACTTCCCACCACAGATAAAAATAGGAATATACCAAAAAAGATGGTATTCCAAGCCAGAAGATGGAATTAAACATTAATAAATATTGGAGATTATTACTCCTGTAGTAATCACCATCACTTGTGATCATTATGTTAGCCCTGTTTTCCTCTGTGAGGGCATCAGAGTCATGTTCTCTTTGGTCATGTATAGAGATTGTGATATTTAAATAATTGTTTTGCCTATAGATAATTAAGAAAAAGTAGACGTAAATGTGGGAATAGAGAGTGCAGCAATTCTATAAATTGTAGCTGGGAGAACAAAGAAGATTTTGGGGTTGATTAAAACATTGTCCGGTCTAAAGTTCAAAAGACCTTTAAAGGTCCATTTGCAAACCTGATCAAGAATAGTTGGAATAGGTGTGCCTGGGTGGCTCAGATTGTTAAGCATCTGCCTTCAGCTCAGGTCATGATCTCAGGGTCCTGGGATCAAGCCCAGCATTTTCAGGCTCCCTGCTCAGTGGGGAGTCTGCTTCTCCCTCTACCTCTGCTTCTCCCCTTACTCGTGCTCTCTCTTTCTCTCTCAAATAAATAAAGAAAATCTTTTTTTTTTTTTAAAGAATAGTTGGAATAAATTAAAGCTAAGTGACAAAACAAACCCTTTCATGTTCTAGGGAGAAATGATCTGAGTAATTAAGGGCAGTTCTGCACTTTTATTTCAGTGGCATAATATTTGCATTGCATATTAGAACTGTGTTAATCTGACAATTGGTTTCTCTGCTCACAATTCCCTTTCTTAGTCACTGATACTGAAAATGATTCAGAACCTCATGTAATAATCTCTTAATACAGTTCATCCAATTTAGAGACCATTCAAAATAAATCTACTCACCTGATCATTTTCTACTAAAAGTAGGTCAAATTGCAGGCAATCAATAGCCTGCAAGGCCAAATTCTGTTTATGGATTAGAAATTAAAATGCTCAACTCTGAGGGAGGATTTAGCTAGTCTTTTCAACATTTCTTTTAATTAAAAAAAGAATTCTGCAGCATACACTATTACTAATATTAATACATTAACTTCCAGTTATTTGTACAAAATGGGCAAGTATCCTACTAAACAGTTTGGGAGTGTTATTTTATTTAATCCTTACAACAACCTTATAAGGAAGCTACTGCCTCTGTTTTACAGATGAGAAAACTAAAAATAAGAGCGTTAAGGACAGTGTTTCTCAAAACAGATTGAGATCAGTAGGTCTGGAGTACAGACTGAGATTTTGCATTTCTAACAAACTCCCAGGTTTAGCAGACTTGGCCACAGAATGTACCTGGCCCAAAGCTGCCACTTATAATCTACTTACTTTTAGTCCAATTTCATCCCGTTGTAAAAAAGAGTATTTCTTTCTACAGCTGAGCTCCTTTCTCCAGTATCCTATGGCAACCTAGCCTTTCAAGGAAGAGAAGACTACTTCACATTTTCTGTATGTAAAACCATGAGTGAGCTTTAATGCTTGGACTTCATATGTCATCATTTTTTCTGGCTTCCCAACCAAATCACGGGTGCAACTTCTGCCTTTAAAACTTACCTATTTCCTTGGCCTTCGTGGAGACCATAAAGTTTGTGCTTCTTTGCCCAGACTCCAAAGATCAAATTCATGGGCTTCTCTAGATTATCTACTAATTGGCCACTCGTCTTTCCCATCCCCTTCTCTTCTGCATGTTTAGATGAATTGTCATGCAGAAGGTGTGGAGGAGCAAAGAAGTCCACTGCTCTTTCTCTCTGTATTCCCACCTCCTACCCTATCCCTTACCAGGCCTTTCTCACTTATATTCTCAGTCATGCCATTTGTTATTCTTGGAATGATCTTTTACTTTACGTCTACCTTCTTTCCTCTTTTTTGGTTTTCTAAAACCTTACCTCCAACAGTAAAGTCTTCCAGAAGTGAAGCCCCATCGTAATTCTCTTCCCAAGACTGGTAAGTAATTTTCACATTTTCCATCCTACAAACTACAAACATAGAGACTTTTGTCTATAAAAATCTATATATAATTTGTGTCTTCCCTATGAATTTTTTTCCTTCTACAAGCTGTGTATGTTCTATATTCATGATATTAGAACTAGAGTGTACCTTAGATTTTACCTAGTTAAAAAAAAACAGCATTCTGCAACTAGAAAATTAAGCAGAGAAAGCACAGATTTAAAAAGTACTAGATACCAATACCATGTGAGAATTAAATAAGACAAAGTTATGTGCCTAGCAGTCTAAGTATAAAAGGTGAAAGAAAATACTAAAACAATATTTTAATAGCACAGTTTATTAGTAAAATTGCTGAGGACAAAAATAGTTCAGTATTAATTTAGTACTCTTTCCACTCAACCATCTGGAGTTAAGGCATTTAAAATTCTCAGACTATGACAATAATGGTATAAAACTAAGTGGCTGAGTTTTTAGGACTCACAGTAATAAGACATTCTAATCTTTCTCTGGCCTTTACTGTAAAGACATACCTGCCTGGCAATATTGGTTGAGGAAATATATCAGATAGCATTCCTGCTTTTTAAAATCCAGTGGAAGAACAGGGCAAGATGGAGCTGATCATAGGGCCCTAATCTAACTGAAATAAGAAGAGAGACCCTTAGTCATTAGTGGTGCAACTGCAGTCATATAAGTTCACCTTCTTCAGGGGTATTAGATTCGTACTTTGAAGCTGTCCTATGAGTTTCCCGAGGGAGAAGGGAGAGACTGGGGGAAGGAAATAGTGCACCTTACTATATTCCAGACTTGATTTTTTACACAAGCCAGAGTTCTAATCATCTGTTTGATTCAGCCACTTTTAATTATAGGCATCTATAATTGGGCACCTTTAAAATAGAACTTCTCTTTTTCTAATCATTCCCTACCATGTTCTCTTAAAATCATTGATTCTGCCTTCCAAACTAGGGCATTTGATATCATTCTGGATGCCTGCCTCTTCAATCCCCCTCTCCCCATTTAAGCAAAATATAGAATGTCTGTTATATCTAGAGATTTTTTAGATCCATTTTCCCCTGTCTCTCCCAAATGCCACTGTGTTAATTCTAGAAATTTTTCATCTTTGAAAAACTGCAATTATAAAATGCTCTGAATGCCATTACATTTTCCAGTGACAAAAAATTGTCACAAATTCTTGTTCCTTAACACAAGGCTGATCACAACACATTTTGGTCGATATTTACTACTGGCTCTTTATCTTTAGATAAGTCCTTATTCACAGGGAAGTTCCCCTACAATCTGATGCAGCACAAAAATCTGTCCTTGATCATGTTACATAACCATCAGCCAACAACACTGAGCTGAGTCCTAGATACTGGGAACCAAAAATGTACATATTCCTTTTGTTTGTTTTCAGTCTTTATTTCATACAAGATTCGTAGTTTTTCTTTAATCAGAAAATACTATAACCTTGAAACATAAAAATAATGAATCAAAGTCCCAAAGTTTACTTCAGTAGCTATTGGGTGGCACTCACTTTCTTAAAGGAGGTAAGATGCATACTAGTAGCTTGAGGTAGGTTAAATAACAAAGCTTTTAGTTTACGTTTTTATATCTCTATCAAGTGTTCTCATTGTCTTTTGTGGAATATCTGCTTTTGTGGGTTGGAGCATATTTTAATTTCAGTTGGCTATCTGTTAGGATTGTAGTCAGGCACAGGAAATTTCTCTGTGTGCTACTTAAAAATAAAAGGAAATTTCATAGCGTTAGTGAATTATTTGACTTTAAAATTTGCTAGATAAAATATCACAGAAAAGAAGTTTCTTGGCCTGCTTCTATGAGAACTTCTTTGGGTGAATACATTTGCAGAGACGTATGAAAGCATTCATTAGAAGTGAATCATAGTGTACTTTCTTCAAATAATTTTCCATTCAAGTGACACTTAATTCATAGTTTATAATTCAGGGCCAATAGCTACACAATCCACATTCCATGCAGAGTACCAACAATTTATAAGATGCTCCAGGTTTCCTGAAAGTAGAACATATTATGTCTACAACAGATGATAGCGAGAGGAGTGAAATGGTGAGATTGTCAGCATCCCTTTGATGTCTTTTAAACAAAGATCCTAATGAACATTTACTCATTTTTACTCCGTGTGATCTTATGGAAGAAAAATTTTGTTTGGGTCTTGGGATCTTAAGTGTGCAATGAACCTAGAATTCATTCCAACATTTTTTTCATTTTTGTAGTGGAAATATTTTTTATTCTTCAGATCTCAACCTCATTAAATTTGTAAGCTACAAAGACACATAAATAGCATTCAGTACATTTGTGCATGTGATGATGTCAGTAAATACAAGAGCCCTCTACCAATTTACCACTCTACAGCATCTGAAGTGGGAAATTCATCTCCTGTAAATTGTCTACCTGCTAGTGCTGGATACCACTGAGAATAACTATCTTCAATATGTTTTTAATAGAGGAAAATATATTTTCCTAAAGGAAATAAACTATGACTCAATTACTCTGTAAAATTATTTGTTTGGTGGGAAGTGCCATCTTATCTCCCTTAATATACCATAGAAAGTGGATTCTTTATTGCTCTTTAGTTTTTCCGTTGAACTAGATTCTCCATCATGCAGATATTTTTTTCTGAGATTGAAAGTTGAGTATTTTGGGGTACTGGGGTGGCTTAATTGGTTAAGCGTCCAACTCTCTCTCTTTTTTTTTTTTTAAGATTTTATTTACTTACTCATGAGAGACAGAGAAAGAGGCAGGCTCCCAAGGAACAGGGAGCCTGATGCAGGACTCGATCCCAGGACGCTGGGATCATGACCTGAGCCGAAGGCAGACTCTTAACCATGTGAGCCACCCAGGTGCCCAAGCGTCTGACTCTTGATTATGGCTTAGGTCATGATCTCAGGGTCATGAGATTGAGCCATGTGTGGGGCTCAGAGCTGGGCGTGGAACCTGGTTAAGATTCTCTCTCCCTATCTCTCTCGCCCTCCCCAAAAAAAAAAAAAAAAAAAAAAAAAAAAAAAAAGTTAAGTATTTTGACAGACTTGTTTAAGTCTCCTAGGATACCAGAAGGGTAGGAAGAAGTGGGGGAGCTACTGAGGGAAAAGTTCTGCATGGTGGTACCCAATTAAATAACAATAATTGCACTTTATTATGACCCCTTGAAGAACATCTCAGGTAGAATGAGGATTATAGATCTGAACAAATGAAGATGGATAAGAGAATGGTAAAGAAAGTGACTGTTCCCATGGCATAAAATATGATTACAAAATATTTTGAGAATCTAGCCTTAGCATTTACTCAAGAGATTTTCTGCTTAGTAGGTGAGAGATTTTGTTTTCTTACCCCCTCACCTCTTCTAAAATCCCAGTAAGAATTTTTAAACAGGAGAATTATGGAGAGGAGGTAAGGAAAGTTATTTTGCTCTCCAAACCCCTCCCCCCAAGCTTCACAGGAATGAAGAATGCTTAAACTCTTCTTACTTGTTGCTCTTCCTCTACAAGGAAATTAGGTGCCTCCCTGACATTTCCTGGGTGGAACAATGAGAAGAGTCCCTAGCTTTTTCCCTCTGGACATTTGCACATGCCTCAGAAGACTCACAAGGAGCCAGAAGTGCCATGGAATATTAATTACAGTGAGGTAGGAAGGAAAGTGTTTCTAGTGATTCTCTAAATACAGTTCAGAAATCCCAGAAAGATTAAGCAGATAAACCCTTGGCATCAGGGTTAACAACAAACAACTTATCCTGAAAAGTAAGTAATCTGGTGGATTTACCAGTATTCAAATTTTCCCTTTCGTAGAGTCAATGACAATTCCTGTCTTAAATATTGTGGTGAGACACATAGTGACCAGGATGATTAAATTGCATATGTATTATTTCACAGTATATAAATCTGAACTCCATTAAGGTCCATAAGATTTTAGAGATCCCTAACAATGGTCAAAGACAGGAAATCATGAAAACTTCTACTGTCCATCTGATCAAAAAGTCCCAGCTACATGACTTTAAAGTCCTTTGGGTTAGAGACCAAGCTGCCATACCCTGTCAGGCCCTTAGGATCTGGTTTTCCACTGCAAGAGCCATTTGGTCATCGGATGCATGTTCAAACTTTTCTCCTGTTGCCAGAACCACTGTGAGTTGAAATAGGAGTTTTTGGTTTTGTTTTTTGCTTTTATTTTATTTTATTATTTATTTTCTTCTTTTAGGGATAGCATGCTATTACTTGGTTCAGCCTATTCTTTTAAAGCCAGATAAACCTGGATTTGAATATCTGATCTGGAACTCACTTATCTGCTTATCTGACCTTGGGAAATTTACTTGCCCTTACTGGGTTAATTTCTTCTGCCATGGGAAGACACCAATTCTTTTCTTCTGGATTTGTTAGGAAGAGTTAGTATGGTACCTGTATAGTAACAGTAACAGCAATTCTGCATCAAGTTATCTTTGCTGTATCAACAGTAACAGAAAATGAAAGTTGGGATGTTGTCTCGATGTTTGAATTCTAAGTCATACCTGAGTTTTTATAAATGAACTCCTCCCTTGGTTTTTATCCTTATGAACCTGTTTTGTTCATCCACCTAGAACCTGGATTTGGAACTCTTAACTACAAGACAGTAAGCCAGTAGCTCTGGTGAGTTCCTGACCATTACTTTTTCTACCTGCTGACCCATCTAACTGCTTTAAGACTGTCACTGAAACGTAGATGGATTGTGCCAGTTATTACCATATTGAGCACTGGACTTAGCCTGCCAATGGGAACTTCTTCATGACTTCTGTAGTTTGGCCAATTTCCCCAGCACATGTCCTTTCCTGGTTAGGTAGGTTTAATTTCAGAGCTACCCTCTGTGCCAGTGATTTTTTATTCTTCTGAGAGAAAATGGACAATGTATGACTGAGTCCCAAGATATGAAAGCACAGGCCCTTAACAAGACATTAAGAGAGTGGATTAACTTCTAATAATAGGAATATAATAGAATAACAATCATCATCCTAGGTAAATTATACTTCCTGCTTGATAGATACTATTAGCCTCAGAATAATCCTAAATGCTGATTATTATTCCCATTTTATAAAGAAAATTAGCTTCAACTTTACTAAGCCACTTGCCCAGAAATATGTTGTTAGTAGTGGAAAAATCAAAATTGAATTCAGCCAATTACAACTCAAAAACCTATGCTCCTTTTACCAATGCCTTCCACATTGTTATGAATTATGCCCCATTTTTAATGCTCTTAGATAAAAAAATCCAATGTAACTGATACTTTTGTTCAATGTAATGGAGATATTTTCCAGAAACAAAGTAATCAAATTGTCATAGTATCTATTGTCAATAACTATGGGGACTTGTCCTTAATTCCTTAACACATTCATCATTTCAGCTTTTTTCCTTAACTTGGAGATATACAAATTATAAAATGGTGGCAGTTTTATAGTAGAGTTGGATTTGGCTTGGTGGCCTTTGACATGATTTAGTCAGGTTTCTTTTTACCTGTTTTAACTGATGGAAGTATCTCTCTGTAGCTGTCACCTGTCTCTTTGCACACATCAGTCCCTTGATTTTATGATTCTAGTTGGGTACACTGGAGAATAAAATTAAAGGGTGGAACATTTGGGACACTCATGACTTTGTTTCTAAATCTTTTTTTTTTTTTTTCTGAATTAGGTGGGGGAATTGAGGCAGTTATCTGGAAAATTACCCTCCTGTTGGGACTGAGGTTTAAATCATCAACATCACATCTCTGGTTTGCATGTGCTGGCCTTGGATAATAGTTTTATCTGGGTTGCCTTGTATTTGTTTGGATAAGAGGACATATCACAGAGCACACATCTTAACACTATTATTCATCCCATTATAAATGACACTTACAAATGTGAAGGAGGCCGGGGCCCTCTTATGAAGTATTCATGACACACTCCTTTTCTATCATCCCACATCCGCCCACCCTGACATTTCCTGATCCAAATTGTGTAGTAATTCTTCTCCTCATCCTATGTTTTCCACACATTCTTTCAGGTCAATACACAGATGCTTTTACTTCTCTGAGTTTGAAAAAATAAATTATCCACCCACACCCATCTATAAAAGATTATTCAAGGTCATTGCAATAACAACTCTTTCTTCCTGTGTAAAATAGAATAACTTTGCTTCTTACAGTGGATATTCTTTGGTGTTTTCCTTAAAAATACTCTTGGGATAAAAATAAATTGGAGTTTCCATTGCCTTTCATGAGTTCAAAATCGTCTGCTAATATGAGTTAACACGTGCTATATTAAAAGTAAGAGCTTTGTAGGTGCATTATACCATTTAGATCAATTGATTCTTAACCTTGGCTGCACATGAGAATCACCTGAAGCACATTTAAATATATTCAACCTCTGGTTCTCACTCCTCAATATTCTGATTAAAATAATCTGGGTTGGGTTATCAGCATCAGTTTTTTGTTTGTTGGTTTACATTTTTAAATGTGTAGCTAGGGTTGAGAATCACTAATCTAGACAATATGACTCAGGTTAAGAACATAGACTTTGTAGTCAGAAAGACTGAAGGTTGGATTTGAATCTCTCATCAGCTATTATATCTTGGGCATTTATTTAACTTTCCTCACCTTAAGTTTCTTCCTTTATAAAATAGCTTGACAGTACTTCCTGGAGAAGTTATTATGGGACTGGAATGAGATAATGAACATAACGTATTCAGGGAGTGTCTGGTAATCAGTTATTGCTTAAGACATTTTTTAGTGTAATGATTAAATTTATCGGGAGTTTTAAGTGTGCCTCTGTGGCAATACAATAGTTAGGAGACAAGCATTTTTCTAATAGTTTTCTTAAATTTCCAAATTTTATATGTATCCCAAATATCAATAATAATTGCAACAATTTATTAACTACAATAGTATGTGCCAGGCTCTTTGTTGAATCTATTTTTGCTTGCTCAAAATTTTGAGATGTGCTAAAGCCAGTTTTACAAAAGAAGACCAACTCTACCTGGCAATACCACGGCTTATTTAGCAGGTGACTTGGCAGGGACCTCTTTCTTATCCTATTTCCTATTTTTTTAAAGATATCTAGTATCTCCTGATATAGTAGTTATTATCTCCAGAATCTCCAGAATCACTCATCTGCTCTGGTTGAGATGCCATCCCCATGGGAAGGAAAGGTTGGCATCTCCAACCTGAGCTGGAGCCCCACATTTTCATTTTACACTGGACCTTCACATTAATAACAAAATATGGAAGAGGTTGACAGGGTTGGTTTGGGAGGATGGTTTGGTATGTTTGGAAAGGACCAAGGTAACATGAGCCTACCCTAGCCTGGTGGGACTGAGGTTGAAATGATGTGCCTAGTGTTTAGAACCAGGGGCCCTAGAATTTTAAATGTTCTCAGTGTAAATGTGACCGTTCCATTTATTAGTTGTGTGATATTGGATAAGTGACTCACGATCTCTAAGCCTCAGTTTCCTCTTCTGTAAACTTAGCACAATTATTATACTAACCTCATGAGCTTGACAGGGTTAAATAAGACAGTTTATGTGGAACAATTGTTTACTAGTATCTGGGAGGCAGTAAGTACCAAATAAATGTGTTTATTACTATTTTTATTTTCTTTTTGACTCTGTTTCTCTCAGCCCAGAGAGAACCAGCAACCAACTGTTGCAATAAACTATTCGACCAAGACCCTATAAAGAAAAAGATTTCTGAGAAGTATGCCCCTTCTTATTTCTCAATCATGGTTTGGGTCCCTCCAAGAAAACTCATTTTATTTCTTATTTGTTCAATCAAATTTCATGGGAATTGTAGTTTCCTATTGTACACCTTCATCAGCCATCTCAAAAAATAGGTTGTATCTGAAATGAAAAGTTCAGCTTTGCTTTCCCTCCTTTCTGCTCCTGAATATCATAATTGAATTAGAATAGGAGAAGCATTTAAGTAACAATTGTCATACCTCTTCTACCCCCAGCGCACCCACATGAACATCTACATATTCTCCTTCCTTCCTCTTCCCTCTCTCTTTCTCTGGGGATGTCCATTCATACACTCATGCTAATGTTCCTTGAAGCATTTAAGATGCATTTCCAAGTGACAGGAAGGGCTGCTATACAGAAGCATCATTTTTTTTTCCATTCTCCAACACATTAATTGGTAGGATTGATTTTCTGGATGAGTAAGAAGGGAGAATATGCATTTAAGAAAGATTGATAGCATAGCACAGTTGTTTATGTTTGAAAATGCAGTTTTTCTCAAAAATAAATGCGCAGGACATGAAGAGGCCTAGAAAGATCAAAAAGTACATTCCTTGCCTTAATTCATCTCATCTAGATAAAAATATAGTCTTGTGAATAGAAATAATGTTAACAGATATTAACCAACAAGTCATCCAGAAAAAAAAAGTGGAAAATAAACATACAACAAAATTTAATCCCATGAAGACTGAACTTAAAACAATGATATTTCTCTTTTCATTAATCAATTTAACAGATTTTACTTAAAACTAATTTTGGTGGTGAGGATTTATCAAGGTATATACCCTTATGAATGTAAACCGTAAACCATTCTGAACTATAAAAATTAAAACTGTTAGGACTTTGAGTTCCAATTATTCCACATCTAGGAATGTTGTCTAAGAAAATGATAGGAAACATAGACAAAGATCTATATGTCAAAATGTTTATTTGTGTCATCAATTATAGTAGTAAATAATTGACCACAAGCTGAATGTCAAAATATAAGGGCTGAATAAATTATTTATTATTTTTTATTTCCTCTCCTCTAATTCCTGCTGCTAGCATTTACACCCCTCCCCTCTCATTCAGTAGATATATCTCTATTTCTTCTAGTTTGATGGTATTTATCTGAAGAAAATGAAAGAAATGAGAGGAATGGTCCTGCACTGTTGGTATAGCCATGATCTCTATCTGATCTCCCTTAGAGTACATCTGTGGGTGACCATCATCATTATTGGGGATCTTTACTTCAGCCACTCTACTAGAGAGACTCCATTTGACACAGACTCTGTTGGAGATCTCATTACCTTTTCAGGCAGTTCACTTAGGTCAATTCTTTTTCAGATGGGCACAGGAAGGCTGTCTATTATATAGCCCCCAACTGGTCCATGAAAAATACACATCCTTTACCCTAGGTGTCGACAACTTTCCCAATGGTGTCACCTCTTTATTTCCCACCATCACAGAAGTCATCTAGTAAAAATCTCACAATTGTAGGCCTTTCTGGAAAAGGATTCAGCAACAGTTGCTATGTTCCCACAGACACTAGGGAACAAAGATCAAGCTATCCAAGTGCTCTTTCGGAATCCTCTCTCACTTACCTTGATGGGAAATGGAAGCATATGCAATATTAATTGATGAGATATACAATAATATAACAGAATACAGGAGATGCATCAATCCAACCTGTGAGCAGGGAAGACTTTCCCAAAGAAAGCAATAACCAAGATGAAACCTAAAGTTTAAGTATTAGTAAATAGAGTGAAGGAGATGAGTGGAGGAATAGCAAGACAAGCAAAAGGGCCAGCATTAAAAGGTAATATTGTTGGAAAGCAAAATGGTATAGCCATTTTGGAAAACAGTATATAGAAAGCAGTTTCTCATAAAGTTAAGCATAGCATTAACATATGATCTAGTAATCCTGCTCCAAGGTGAAATGATAACTTATATTCATACAAAAGCCTTTATGTGAATGTTTATAGTGGTTTTATTCCTAATTACTCCAAACTGGAAACAAAGTTAATGTTCTTTAATTGGTGAATGGATAAACTGTGGTACATCCACAATGGATGCCTAATCAGGAATAAACAGGAGTGCATTATTAATCCATGTTCCAACATGGATTAATAATTTCAAAAGCATTATAGTAAGTAAAAATATCTAGACTCAAAAGGCTCCATGCTGCATGATCTTATTTATATGTTTTTTTTGGAAAAAAAGGAAACCATAGAGACAGAAAACTATCCCGTTACCAGGGACTGGAGGCAGGGACAGAGGTTGACTGGATATGGGGGAGTTTTAGAGGGTGTTAGAAATGTTCTCTATATTGATCATAGTGTAGTCACACAACTCTATTCATTTTGTTAAAGCACATAAAACTGTATAAAAAAAAGATGAATTTTACCATATGTAAATTATACCTCAAGTAAAGAAAAGAGAATATGGCTCCTTTCAGGAACTGAAAAATAGTTACTATAGAAATAGAGTGAGAAGCAGGGAAAGGTAAATGATGATGCAAGAAAGATACATGAGTATGAAGTCATTAAGGCCTTTGTAAATCATGTTCAGGAATCTGAGCTGTAACCTTAAGGTAATGATAAACTATTTAGTCCTTTAGCTTTGCTACAGATCATTTTAGAAGGATCACTCTAAAAAGTGTGAAAACAAGAAGACGAATTGAGCTGTTAGACAGAAATGTAGTAAACCAGGTAGGAGATACCACTTACCTAGGAAAGTGTGGTGGAAGTTTATTCTTTTTTTAACAAATACATTTTGAGTGGCTGTTATGTTACAGACACTGAGATGTTTCCTGGAAATAAAATGGTAAAAATCAGACATATACTCAGCAAGTCCAGAGCTCATAATCTATTGGCATAGACATCAAGTATATAATTTTGTCTATATAAATTATAAGAAAAAAATGTAGTTATTATTATGGAAGTATGTACTAAGGAGACTGTGTCAGATATAGTTAGTTACTGACCCAAAATGTATTCTTTTTCTTGATAACAGAAATTCCCATTGTGTTAGGGGAACCTATGCGTTGGCTTGAAAAGACAGTATTTCCCAGGTTCCCTAGCAGTTAGGGTGGTCATGTGACACAGTTCTGGCCAGTGATGTAAGAGTGGAAGGATGCTGGGTTTTTCTCGGATGGTTTTGATTTCCTGATTATAGTTCTTCTTCTCTTCTTCCCTGTCTAGTACATGTGATGATGGTTGAATTAATGACAATATCAATACTTGTGTTGACATGGCAACTATTTCGTGATTTTTTAAAATTTAATACATGATAATAATTATTGATTGTTACCTCTATGAGACTTGTGTTTGTTCCTCCCTTTCCTAGCTGCCACCCCAGCACTTAAAGTTTAAATAAAAGGTTCCTCATGCATGGCATGGTTCATCCTACAAATTACTTTGCTCTCTGACTCTTATTTACTACCTAAATAACAATGTTTAAGGACTTGGTTCTTTAAGTCCTAAAGCAGGTTAAATAGGGTGTTTTATTTGGGGCGCATGTGGTGGGGCCAGGGGGTTGTTTTCATATATGGCAGTTCTAATCAATTGGTACTAGCATTCCCAGACATTGTGTTGAGGAGGAATCTGTATCAGCAGGAAGGAGTATTGTCTTAATTAGTAATGTCTGCCATGTACACAGGAAGGAAGATTGGCAACAACTACTTTTTGTCATCATGGTGTAACCATTTAAGAAAGGAAGGTGAGACAGACCTTTTTGATATGGCTTGTATGCTCAAGAACACAGAAACAAGATGAGATAGTTCTTGGAGCACTCCAAAGCCTGACTTACTGGTTTCCAGTCTGAGCAAATAGGTCTGAGAACAGTAAACACACACCCAGGAGCGAAAGAATACGGTCATACTTATCTCATGGATAGCATAGGCTCTGATACCAGAATCTTCATTTTTATCCGCCTTCACCTTAGTGAGTTCTAAAACCCCTTGAGCAGTTTCTCTTGCCATCTGCTACCCATGGAAGCCATTTCCTTCCTGTCTGAAGAAAGTGAGGAGAGGTGAAGAAATGGGGCCATGAGTGAAAGCAGCCTTCTGTGCCAAGCAGTCAGGTCTCAAGCTAAAAGGAGAATAAGCCATGAGGTTAATTCTGTCTAGTTTTAGGTACAAATTACTTTATTTTAGTTTTGGGGGAAGTAAAATGAAGCAATTGAGAAAGAAGAAAGAATTCAGGAAAGAAATTCTATTCTTACCAACCCAGCAGGGATGTACATTTCAATTGCTGAGAGGAAACAATATTAGATGTAATGCTAGAGGCTCATTGGAAGCGGAAACGGGAGCCCTAATTTGAAGCAGGAGCCATTCATAAAATGACTCACAAACTTGCTCGCAAGAATTAAACCAAGTTTATGAAGAAAAATTCTTGTTTGCATTTTTTTCCCTTTTCAAGCAAGTGATGAACAGTAAAGTGGTCCATATCCAAGGTCACATCAGTGTTTTTCTGGTTTTTAACCATGGTCATTATTAAAGAGATGGACAGATACATATGTTGAGTAACCAAGGAGTAACTGACAACAAAAGGGGGAATATTGGAAAACCCTGGCTCCTGGTCATACCCTGGATTAATAAGAGGATAGAGCAGTTAATGGTATTTTATATGTGAGGTAAGTCTGAGGCCCAGATTTCTCCCATGAAGGACATTAGGCAGCAGAGACACCAGTGACAGGTCCTTTCATTTGCCAGCTTGGCTGCCTCAAGGGATCTGCATGATGAAAGCAGGTGATTAACAGAAATCATGTTTTCACTGTAGGGCTTTTACACATTTCCTACCGGACAGCTCCATAGTCAGATGGCACCCTTTATTGAATTAACTGATCAGATTAGTACCAATGCCTTTCCGTGTTCTGTGTCCTCCCCCACATTCATGTATCTCACCTCTATCTGGGACAGAAACATCTTCGCAGCGGATGCCAGCAAAGCTTCCGCTACTCAGAACCAAAAGAGCAATATCTCCTTCTGACTCATTTCTCAAGACTCCTGACTATTACCACTTTGTATTGCATTATGGGGCAAGCAAGCTGCTTTGGATCACAGAGCTGCTATGCATTCCAAACTTCCTCCCCAAGAGAGAAAACACGATGTAATGTACAGTCATGGGCCTGAATAAATTTCTTTTCTCCCCATAAATTGCTCTTGTCTTATATAACTGCCAACAGGAATGAACCTATGTCATCATAGTTCCTTAAATCTGGCCTCTCGCACATCAGAACTTGACTTTTGGTGAGAGAATTGGACATTTAATTCCCTGGGAAATCCAATCCAGAGTGTCAAGGCTTTCTCAATTGAAACATGGGTCAGATGTCAAGTCTGTCACTGAAAAAAAGGAAAACTTAGCCAATCTTATTTGTTTCATATTTTTGTTTCTCCTCTCCCATTCCCTTCTCCCTCATCAGTGGCACATTTTCTGAGTGTCTTGGGGGAAATTCAGGACACCCTCACTCTGTAGAGCAATAAAGTTGGGGAAATAATAAAAACACTTAACTTTTATGTAGTCTAGATTCCTGTCTACTTTTCTAAGTAACTACTTAAAATAACTCATTCAGCCATCATAAAACAACCCTGAGGTCAATGTTACTTTTAATCTTCATTTTACAGGTAAGGAAGCTGAAGCACATGGAAGCTAAGAAACTTGCCCAAGTTTGCAACAGTATCAAGTGGTGTAGCTAGTATTCAAACAGGTAGTCTGGCTCCAGAATATATGCTAAATGGCTTCTTTAAGAGATGTTCTTGTTAGTCGGCATATTTCTCAGAGTACTAGACTAATACTACTAAAGACTTTTGTGCTAATGAATGTAGTTAACTAATGAAGAGTGAGCCAAGGAGAGAGCTAATGGGAGCTGAAAGAAGAAATGCATTTATACACACAAACACGCACACACACACGTGCTCACACACACACATACTGAATCATGAGCTTGTACGTTCATGTATTCACTGATTATTCATTTATTTCTTCATTCAGAACATGTCACCAACATGTGTCACTTTGGAAGAGTATTTCCAATCTCTCTCAGACTGCTCAACCTTTTGTCAGACAGAAGTACTAAGTGTAGACATAAGATTTTGTGAGATTTAATTGAGATGTGGCATGTAAAATGTAAGCACAGTCTGGCCCATAGTATGGCTCAGTTACTATTTATTTAAGCTATTTTTACTAATGATTTAAAAAAGAAGGAAAAGCAAACAGCTAGTATTTATTGAGCCCTAACTATGTACAAGGTCACTGTGTTCAGAGAACAGGGTAGTTAACATGTTGTTTATCTCTGTTTACGTGATTTCTGGATATTGTGTTTCTCTTTCATCCCATCTATTATTCTTCCTTCATTGATTTTAAGTGTTATTGGAGAGGGGCATTTTGGTCACGGGCCAGTTTGTGTCACTACCCCTCTAAATATCATTTTCCTCTGGCTCATTTCAGACATGGTGTATTTTCAAAGGTCTGACTTTATTTCCAGGCTGCCTCTCATGATCCAGAGCCTCATTCAGTTCAATTCAATTTAATTCAATTCAGTTCAGTTCAAAGAAAAACAAATCATGTGGCTTCTACAATAGGATACAAAGATGATTAAGGTAAGATCCTGCATCAAGTTCCTTACAGCCTTTTCTTGTTCTACGTCAAATCATGCTGTTGGTGGTCTCCCTTTATAATTGGAGTTTTGGCTCAGTCTTTATCCTGCCACCATCTTACCTCTAACAGGCCTGAGCAAGTTAGAAATCTGAAGACTGCTAGCTCAACCTAAAGGGACGAGAATGACCATCTCTGAAAATTCATTCATTATGTGCAAAATGTACTCACAAGGAATTCTTCAAAAGAATGTCTAATCTTCAACTACATCGAGAATTTAATAAAGCTCTATGAGTCAAGGGCATTTTTCAAGACAATAATGAATATGACATTAACTGGCCTTCCTCCCTATGAGCAAAGTGCATTCCAGTTTCCTTCTAGTGTCAGTCTATATGAGGCTACCTCAAAAGCCTCCATAAAAACCCATTTTCTTCTTCCTTTCTCTAAACTCTCACCCTTTTGTAAAGGACATTATCACTCCAACTTCATTTGGGAGCCTAAACACTTCCCTTTGTTTGTATTAGAATATTAACAATCCAAATACCACAGCCATGAGGGAGAATGGAGTCTTAATAAAGTAAGTATACATTCTGCCCAGATTCCATTGTTTTCCAATGAAGTAACATGTTCATTTACACCTAATATTTCTGCCCTACTCTGACCATGTAAGGTAAAGAGCAGACTTCCAGAAGGCAACAGCCCCATTAGACTAAGGCTTCATTATGTTCTAAAATGATTTGACAATGAAAACATAAGACAGATCAGAAAGAGAAGGAAGTGAAATGCCAGAAGCAAGACTCATCTTTTAGGTAGTATGACCATATTTTGTTTCCTGTGCTAAATTGAGATATTACAAAGACTTGCTAATATTCCCATGACCCTGATGTTAAAAAAAAACAATTTTCAATATTGTGAATCCCTTGTGTGCTGCCTGTAATACACAAACAGCTTCCTTGTCCATATAAAGAGTAGTTTGTCAGTTTTAAAATAACGTCCAAAGAACCAACTGTAAGTACTCTGTGTTTTCTTTACTGTGCATTTATTTTCTGTTTTATTAATTGGTACTTTTATCCATGTTATTTCCTGGCTCTAATTTCTTTGGGATTGATTTGCTACCAACTATCTTGAGACAGTTGCCTAGATAATTGATTTTCAACTTTTCTTTATTAAACACATGCATATAAGACTATATATTTTCCTCTAAGCATAGCTATAGTTGACCAATGACTCAGAGAAAATAAAATAATATGGGTGAGAAGCCAGGTAGCAGTGTCTGACCTGAGATGCCTTGAGCCAAGCTTTAGGGTTTAGAATACAGCTTAGTAAGCTGCCATGTTTCTTTCGGATTCTGAATGGTAGCTTGTGCTCTGTACTGACTTTCCTGGTTTCTTGTCCTGATTATAACAACAAAAGAGGCCATTGTTCAAGCAACACCCATACTTAATGCTCTCTACCACCTCTTATTTCTAGGATTAGGTAGAAGGAGAACTTTGGTCCTCCCCCAAACCAAATAACCCCACCCTCAATAAGAGCAGGTCTATGTTTCTAAGCTCCTAGGTATGCTTCCTTTTTGGATTCTTCAGCTACCATTTGTCCCTGCCCTTTTAAAGTAAATCCTCTTACTTCTCCATCCACCCCTTAAGAACCATATTTTGATCAGCCAGTTAATCTTCCACTGATCAAAGAAAGAAGTGCAGAATTTTGCCATGATGTATATCTAGAATACACATTTTAGAATATACATCTAAAAAAAAAAAAAGAATAGGGCGCCTGGGTGGCTCAGTCGATTAAGCCTCTGCCTTTGGCTCAGGTTATGATCCCAGGGTCCTGGTATCTAGCCCCACATCTGGCTCCCTGCTCAGTCTGGAGCCTGCTTCTTTCTCCCTCTCCCTCTGCTGCTCCCCCTGCTTGTGCTCTCTCTCTGTCAAATAAGTAAATAAAATATTTATTAAAAGAATATGTGTCTTAGAAACCGATTATGATAAGAAAATCAGAAAGCCATCCCTCTACACCTTCAAATCCTACCCCCACAAGGTAGAAAAAAAATCACTACATTCTCTGGTCCTACCACCCAAACCCATCCTTTTCCTTTCATGAAAGAAAATGAAGCAAAAGCCTGTGAAGATGGAAATGTTTTCTTACATTGTTTCCAGTACACCCAGATAATAAGTGATACCTCCTGTTTTTACCCAACAGGAATTTCACCTCATTTACCTGTTAGCAGACCCAGATTTTATTCAAATATTAGGCCAAAATTATTGATATTTGGGAAGAGAGGCCCAATCTTAACTATTTTTTCCTAACTTTCTGGGCAATGAAAATGTAAAAGAAAAAAAAAAAACTTTCTGGGAAATGTTTTCTTCCTAAAGAAAGCATAATCACATCTTTAGTCCCTTCCCCTGCTTCACTTCCTGCTTTTGACTGTGGCCATGCTTCCTGGAGCTGGGACAGCTACCTTCTGACTATGGAGCAGTAGTAACTCAAGGATGAAAAGCCAACCCACAAAAATGGCAGAGAAAATGTAGCAATGGGCCTGTGTTCTTGATGAAATTGTTGAGCAGCTGAATCAATGCCAGCAGCTGCCTACCTCCACATTTCTTGTTATGTAGGATTAATAAACCCCCAGTTGTTTAAGCCATCATTTATAGGCTATTCCATTATCTTTGGCTGAAATTCTTTTCTAACAGATAAATATAATTTTTTCTCAATTCAGACTAACTGATACTTCTTTCCCTAGTTCTAAAACCTCAGAATCTACTCTCTGACTAGAGTGGCAAACTCTTTTGTGCCCAAAACATTAATGGTTAATGGTGGCTTAATGAGTTACATTATCCAGGAGGTATTTATATTTCAACAGTTGGCTTCAAATTCTTAAGAAAGAATAGGTATTTTGATAGGGATTGTATTAAATCTGTAGATTGCATTGGGTAGTACAGACATTTTAACTATTTGTTCTTCCAATCCATGAGCATGGAATGTCTTTCCATTTCTTTGTGTCCTCTTCAATTTCTTTTTTAAGTATTTATAGTTTTCAGAAGATGGGTCTTTCACCTTTTTGGTTAGGTTTATTCTTATTTTTGGTACAGTTGTAAAAGGGATTGTTTTCTTTTTCTGTTGCCTCATTATTAGTATATAGAAATGCAACAGATTTCTCCACAATGATTTTGTATCCTGCAACTTTACTGCATTTATTTATCAATTCTAGTTGTTTCTTGGTGGAGGCTTTACAGTTTTCTGTATATATAGTATCGTATCATCTGCAAATAGTGAAAGTTCTTTTCTTCCACACTGATTTGGATGCCTTTTATTTCTTTTCATTGTTTGAGTGCTGTGGCTAGGACTTCCAGTACTATATTGAATAAAAATGGTGAGAGTGAACATCCTTGTCTTGTTCCTGACCTTAGGGGAAAACCTCTTGTTTTTCCTTGTTGAGCATCATGTTGGCTGTGGGTTTTTCATATATGGCCTTTATTGTGTTGAGATATGTTCCCTCTAAAGCTACTTTGTTGAAGACTTTTATCATGAATGGATGTTATATTTTATCAAATGCTTTTTCTGCATCTATTGAGATGAGCATATGGTTTTTATCCTTTTTCTTATTAATGTGCTATGTCATGTTGATACAAACACCCCTATGTTTATAGCAGCATTATTTACAATAGACAAATGCTAGAAGTAGACCAGGTGTCCATCAATAGATGAATGGATAAAGAAAATGTGGCATATATATCTGTATCTACCTACACACACACACACACACACACACACACACACACACACACACACAGGAATATTATTCAGCCACAGAAAAGGATGGGATCTTGCCATTTGCAATGACATCAGTAGAGCTACAGAGTATAATGCTAAATGAAACAAATCACTCAGAGAAAGACAAATACCATCACATTTCACTCATGTGGAATTTAAGGAAAAAAAATGAGCAGAGGGAAAAAAGAGAGGCAAACCAAAAAACAGACTCGATGGTTACCAGAGGGGAGGTTGGGGAGGGGTTGGGTGAAATAGGTGCTGGGGATTGAGGAGTGCACTTGTGGTGAGCACCAGGTGATGTATAGAAGTGTTGAATCACCCTATTGTACATCAGAAACTAATATAAACTATATGTTAGCTAACTGGAATTAAGATGAAAGAAAGAAAGGAAGAAAGAAAGAAAGAAGGAAAAGGAAAAAAAATAAGAAAAGGGAGTATAACAATAAGGAAACAGTTGAACCACTGAGGAAGATTCAACTACTTAACCTTCAAAGCACACAATTTTGCTGACCTGTGTTTGAGGTTAGAGAGCACATTGATTTGTGTGATTTATGAAAGTGAATCTCACTACTTTACAGTTAGCAGGTGGAATCCTATGTCAATAGTGATTTAAGATTAAGGAAAAGGGAAGCAATTGGGATATTTCCTAAGACATTTATTAGTCCTTGAATTATTATTGACATAGGATAATTTCTCTTCTTGATAGTAAGTAGAGACTAAAGATGATGAAGATGACAACCCATTATCCTTTTTACTAGAGAAAGAGGAAAATTGAGAGCATCAGTTCAAAAGAATTTTCTATAGACATCTCAAATTAAATGTTTTAAAAACCAAACTCAAAATTTATTTCACTGATATATTTTTCTTCTCATAATTTATAGTAGGTTTGCTTCTTCCTTGTGACCATTTCATCCTGTCCTCATTTCACTGTGTTACTAAGCTTGGCTAATTCTCTTAAGTTATTTGGAATTTATCTCCACCTTCCACTCAAATTGTTGTACTTCAGGCCATTTTATTTCTCTTATGAACCATTTGCAATGGGCCCCTTAGAACTCTGCATCTTTCATGTTGTACTCATCATGATCTCTCTAAAATTCAGACCCAGTCATATCATGAATAAAATCCTTCCATAGTTTCCCAGTTATTTCTTATAGTCTAATGCCTATTAACTTCTCTGGTAACTTCTGTCATTTCATTTATATAACATGTGCCCCAGCCACAACCCAATGCTTGGTAGTTGTCTGTCTACACCACAATTTCTCTGCTTTGCATAACTTTAAATATGCTCTTTCCTCAAGAGCATCTTACTCCTGACTTTCCATCCCTTTTCAATTTAGAAGAGAATAATATGAACACATGAAGAAGAGGAGAGAGCAGTATAGTTGGAGACTGCTCAGATGTCATGTCTTTGGAGAATCTTCCCTTTACTCTTAGTCTGTTTAGAGGCTTCTATAGTATCTGGTAATTATCACCATCGATAATGTGTTATAAGATTATGTATAATAATGTATCACTTTCCCACTAGACAAGTGGTTCTCAACCCTAAGCTATAATGTCCAGGAAAGTTTTTGTTTGTTTCCTAATGCTAATCCTTGGTCTCCATCCCAGACTGCTTACTAGAACAAATTTCAGATATATGAAGAGGCTATTCTTTCACTGTTTTTCTATATGCATGGAGTGGCTCTAGTTGCCAATCTGACTCAAGTATTTCATTACATTGAACACCATTTCAGAATCAATTCCTGATGTCTGTGCCTGTCTTCTTCAAGCTTGGAGTGTTCGTGAGGTTCTGCTGAAAGACTTTCACCTCTGTGATTCTTGCTACTTGTTTGATTTTGGATATGCAGCTTCTTCCACTCTAGTTTATTTTTCAATGAGTTACAAATTTATTTCTCTGTTGCAGAAATTATTTAAGTTGCCTTATGTTATTTTACGGCCCCCCTCCTATTCTTGGAACTTTTACATGTTTATTCCCTTCTGAGTGTTTTAATTGTGGTTCAATGAGGTGTGGAAGGGAAGGAAGTCTTCCATTTTGTCTTGAAAGGACATGAGAACCATTTTAGGTACTCTGTCACTTTTAGCATTTTGTATAACTATTGTTAACCACTGTATCAGGGAGGAATATTTCAAACTGCAAGTAGAAAAACAAAAACATTGTGTGTTAAATAGAGTTCTATTTTCTCACATATTAGGGAGTTTGAAAATAAGCATATAGAGATGTTGTAAATTTTCGGTTTTCTCATAAAAGGCCCATCCTTAGCACATTACCTAATTTTCTAAGATGGCTTTACAACTTGAAGCATCATGTCTATGTTCTGGCTAGAAGAAAAAGAAAAAAAGAAAAGACCATAGTAGCCACATCTCCCCACTTTTTATTAGAAAAGTGATAGCTTTCCCAGAAGCCTTCTCACCAGACTTAACTCTTACCTACACTGTCGCATGTACTTTAACATAAGGGAGGCTTTAAAGTAAGTATTCTACTTTCTAGCTTCTGAATAGAGAAAAGGAGAAGGTGGTAAGAAATTAGTATTTAGTGCACCAGCTTATTGGCATGATAGAGCTACTGACTGCTTCTCATAGTTTACAAGCAGTTAAAATAAAACCCTATACGATATCATAAGGCTATCTGTGTCTAATTGAGAGAGAACTGGGAATTGATCCATTGGTCTGGAGGGAGTATAGGTGTTGAGTGGCAACAGTATGCCAGAAAGCAGTCAGATGAGGGGGAAGAAATGGAATAGACATTTCTAACACTTTAACCTTGATAGAGACAATTCAATACTGTGCACATTTAATTACTCCTGTGCACATTTAATCACTCCTGAATTTTATTTCCTTATATCATTATTTTATTTTTTAATTGAAATTTTTTATTTAAATTCAATTTAGTTAACATAGTGTATTATTAGTTTCAGGGTAGAGTTTAGTGATTTATCAGTTGCATATTAACATCCAGTGCTCATCACATGAAGTGTCCTCCTTAATGCCCATCACCCAATTACCCCATCCCCCAACCCACTTCCCCTCCAGCAACACTCAGTTTGTTCCTCAGTTATAGTTAAGAGTCTCTTATGGTTTGCCTCTCTCTCTGTTTGTATCTGTTTTTATCTTATTTTATTTTTCTTTCCCTTCCCCATGCTCATCTGTTTTGTTTCTTAAATTCCACATGTGAATGAAATCATATGGCATTTGTCTTTCTCTAACTGACTTATTTTGCTTAGCATGATACACTCTAGTTCCATCTACATCAATGTAAATGGCAAGGGTTCATTCTTTTTGATGGCTGAGTAATATTCCATTGTATGTATGTATACCACATTTTTCTCCATTCATCCGTCTTATATCATTATTTTAAACTTAGAAGTTTTCTTTTAAGGAGCTAAAAGTCTGAAGTTCATACTTCCTAGATCAATGAGAAAATGTAGTGAATGCACCTATTTACTGCTATGAAAGACCCCATTTCCAAAAGAAATTACTGAAAAGACAATTCAGTGATAGCTTAAGTTCCCATTATATTAGGAAAGTGATTTTTTTTTCTTTCTATATGCCATGAAAGGGTTATCCTTATTCCTAACTACAAAACATCTAACTAATGTGTTGGTTCTCAAATTAAAAGGCAAATAACTAGCATCGTTTTCCTCAAAAGTTAGTGAAATAGTATATATAGTGACCATCTGGCCATTGGAGTAAAACAGATATTAATGTTAAAATCATTAAGATAGTTGTCAGACTACTTCTGACAACACAGATAGGCCTATATCACTTCTCTGGGCTTAGTTTCCTCATCTATAAAATAATTATTAACCATAATTATAAGATTATTTTTTTATTAAAAGAAATTCTAAAACATTTTCATCCCAGTAGCTGCATAAATGTGTGTGATTGTGTCTATGAGTATATATACACAGTCTTTGATATTGTGGTTGGATTCTCTTGATGCACTATCTGAAAAAAAGGGGGGAAATTCATTTAACTCTGTGGATGGTGTGATTTTATAGAGTTTAGAACATACATCCAGATTCTAAATAACAGGTTGATTTTCTCATGGCTTATATTTGTGACACATTGAAGATCTAGATTTCCCCTAGTTTAACCATTTTTTATTCTGGAGTAACATATATGTTTTATATTATGTGTTTTTTATTTGTTCATTTTGTTATATGTTAACATATATGTTTACAACCCAACGTTTTAAAAAGCTGGAATATGTAGCAAATGTTTGAAAACTCTCCTCCTCACAATGAACTATTGAGAACTTAAGTAATCCTTCTTTCTACCATATTTAATTTTTCAAACACACACAATACCAACAGTTAGAGTAATTATAACTAACTCTCAGTCTCCATCAACTAAGAGGGCACCCTCATAAGAAGTGATTACACACTGAACTCTTTGGGATTAAATTACATGTAGATTTTCATTCTTAGAAATTTAAGTATTCATCTAGACAGATCTTGTAATTGTCATTGCAGTTGGTATAAATGGAACTTTTCTTTAACCTAAAATAAAAAAAATAGGAGTACTTATATTATTCTCCTTCCTTTTCTATATATTTTGTTTGAGTGTTAGAGCCCCCCTCCCCATTATCACCTTCAGGAATAATAATTGCAGTAAATATGATGAAACAAGATGTTCATACTTATAATTGACATATAGTCTTAGGCATTATCTAGCGCAATCCTGTAATGTTTAACTATAACCGTAATAGTTTATGGAACACATATTCAAATCATCCAGATGGAACAAAACCACATCTCCCAACTCTTAACATCAGTGCCATCCAATATGCACATTGTCTCCCTTAACGGATGCCAGAGAAATTGATTTCCAGTTCTACCACAGCTTAGAGCCAATTCTGTAAAAGATCAAACCAGTAGCTGCCCACGTAATTCATATTTGTTCTCAGTGTAATTACATAACTTGAGGAGAGAATACTCAACACCTAAAGCTGTCGTTCTCAATCCTGACTGTACACTAGCATCACCTAGGGAACTGTAAAATACACTGATGCCATTCCTGTGTTGCTCATTCAGGGATTTTCATTCAATTGGCCTTGGGTGGAACCTAGGCATTAAGGTTTTTCAAAGCTACCCACGTAATACTAATATACAGGTAGATTTGAGAACCAATGCCCTAAAACCTCAACTATAAATCAAAGGAAGGTAGAGGCCAGCTTTATTTGGATTTAATCAGTAAAAGAAAGCACAGGAAATTAGAGACAACAGAACTAGGTTGTATTATATACACACACACTCTTCAAATACTTTGCTATTTGAATCCCATGTGGTCTCAAAAGAAACTAAAAATTTCTCTGTGGCTAAAAATTAACTGTACTAATTCACGGCCAAGAGTGCTCTAAAAAGACATGACATCTATCTGTAATGTGGTGTCCTGGATGGGATCCCAAATAGAAATAAGACATTAGGTAAAAACTCAGGAAACCTGAATAAAGATTTTAAGTTAATACAGGTACATCAAGGCTATAGCAACATTTTTCTAGATATGTCTCCTGAGGTGAGGGAAATAAAAGCAAAAATAAACTATCGGGACTACACCAAAATAAAAACTGTACAGTGACGGAAGCCATCAATGAAACTAAAAAGGCAAACCAAGAAATGGATCGTTAACTATGGAGAACAAACTAATGGTTACCAGAGGGGAACTGGGTGGAGGTATGGGTGAAATAGGTGATGGGGATTAAAAATTACACTTATGATGAGCACTGAGTAATGTATAGAATTGTTGAATCACTCTATTGTACACCTGAAACTAATATAACACTGTATGTTAACTCTACTGGAATTAAAATAAAATAGGCAAAGAAACACATCAATATTGTTTTCATTATTTGTAGCAAAAGTACTATACTAAAAGTACTATACTATGTAAGTTATTAATAATAGAAGAAATTAGGGGCACCTGGGTGGCTCAGTTGGTTAGGCAACTGCCTTCGGCTCAGGTCATGGTCCCAGAGTCCTGGGATAGAGTATCGTGTCGGGCTTCCAGCTGGGTGGGGAGCCTGCTTCTCCCTCCGGCCCTATTCCCTCCCATGCTGTTTCTCTCTCTCTCTCTCTCTCTCTCTCTCTCTCTCTCTCTCTCTCTCTCTCAAATAAATAAATAAATAATAATAGAGGAAATTAGATGTGGGTCATCATATGGAAACTGTATTATTTTGCAATTGGTATGTAAATCTAAAACTGTTCTAAAATTAAAAGTTTATTTCAAAAAGTAAATGTAGGAAATGGTATATTTAGCCTCTATAAGTAAAAAATATTCTATTAACATTCTTGTCATTTTAAGAGATATTATAACATTAGCACTTCTACTTACAGTTTATAGAGTTAATATTTCACAGCTCAACATTTATTATTCTGAATTTTCTTTACAGATCATCTTCATTTAAAAAATATAAATCATAATTTTTGTAACATTCTTTAAAATATTTTGAGAAGATTTATAATAAAAGATATATAAACAGTTAAACTGTAAAAATGAAAATATCAAAATATCAGGATTGCATAGAAAGGTAATAAAGGAGAATAGTAATAAGAGGCCAAGGGAAAGCAATTGTCCTTAGTACTAGTAGTAATACAATTAATGCAGTCACTTAGAAGTATTGCTCATATGACTTTAAAATTCCTCTCCACTGTTAAATTACTTGTAACTTATATTAATATATTAAACAGTTCTTCATACATCACTTATCATTGTTTTCAAAGTTGTAGAGTTGAACAGATGGAAAATATTAAATAATGTGGGTGGCTTACTTGGCGTGGTTTTGGAGATTGAATTGTGCAATGTGAAAAAAATTCTATTGAATTCATTTTTACCTATTCTACTAACACCCCCACTAACCCACCACTCTGTGTGAAAGGGAACTGCCTGACTGCTTGGGGCTCTTATGCCTACATTTGTCAACATCATTTCTTTCACTTCCAATTCCACCATCCTTCACAGTAGAATTAAAAGTGAAGTAGGTGGATGGGACTCACAATCATCTCAGTTAAATGTTGCAACCAATATCAAATTATTAACTTATGAAAAAAGGGGAATCCCATTTCATTAAAAATAAAGGCACCTTGGCAAGGAGGAGTGGAAATTGGGGTAGGGTCTATATAAGAAATCAGCTTGAAAAGAGAAGTGCTTTAATGTCAACACTGGTCAAATTCTTGGAACATTTTTGATATAACACTTATTACAGGTATTCTGATTGCTCAGTGCCTTTGGATAGCAGTAAAGTGACAGGAAAACAAAGTTTCTCAGTCATAAGGAAAAAAAAATATGACAATGCTATGTGTGGCATCAGACAAATCTAGGCTTGATTTATAGCTCTGTCCCTTGTTAGCTGTGTGAGTTTAGATAAATTATTTCTCTGAGCTTCCTTTTTCTAACAGATAAGATGAGAATAGCACAAAATTTATAGAATTTTTGTAAGAATTAAATTATGTAGCATAAATTAAGTGCTTAGCATTGTGTTAAAATTTCAGCTTGAGATGCCCAACCATAGATTGGACCTGTATTGTCATAGCACTTAGTGATTCATTTTTCTTTGCATTGGGTTTTCTGGCATAGAAACTAGAGTTCTATGGTGTATAATGTAGTATCTCCTGATAGCTTTCCCTGCAACAGTTGTATTTTGGGATTTTATAGAATAGTTATCATTTTATCCATAAATTAAAATACTCCTGAAGTAGAAGCCCTTTGAAATACCATTGAATATTTGTTGTGCTAGTTTAGTTCAGTTTTCTCTGGAATTTGTGTCCATTTGTGGAGATGTAATAGGTAGTTCAGCTTTACTTGATAGAAACTGTGATTTTTGGTTAGATTGGCACTTGGCATCCATTCTCCTTCTATGTGTCTCATGTTTCCAAGTCTAGAAAAGCAAAAGCTACCCAAGTTTCACTTGTAGTTACAGTCCTGGTTGGGAATTACAATTCTGTCAGTTCTTTCTTCAGTTAGAATTCCAGAAGCAAAACCAAAGATATTTGAACTATGAGAGACACTTCTAGCAGCTGGGATTGCAAATTTCTTTTCATGAATGTTGAAAGTTGATAGTGGTGGTGGTTCTGGATATCAGTCTTGTCTGTGTATATTTGAATTCAGTAGTCCAATAACTATTCCTGAACTTCTCCTCCAGCATTTCCAGTTTTGTGAATACCCAGTTCTTTCTGCCAAATCTTTCTGAAGGAAATATCTAGAGTTCTTTCTGTTTGTTGAATTGTGCTTTGACTTACATAGATTATGTAACTTTTGGAGGCACCTAAATATTGATTTTCTTATTTCTGAGATAGGACTAAAAATAGGAAAAAGGTAAACTGGATAATTTTTAGGGCCTATTCCTGCTTTAAAACAGTTATAATTTTGGTGGCCATTGCCATCCTTGAAGTTGGACATCAACTTGAATTTGAGGTTCATTTTTTGTGCTAGATACTTTCTGTTTTCCCCTACAGATCTATTCCTCACCTTTTTTGACCCTGATCTGTGTCCCAAGAGACTCATCTTTACACACTCCCTCCATAGGCTCCCTGTTGTCTGGCTTCTGATTGGGCTCAGGCAATAGAAGGCATTAGCAAAATTGGTAAGAGGAAGAGGAGTGAAGCTGAGATATTTGCTGCCTCACCTCTCTTCCTTACAGGTGGCCTTAGGCTAAATGTGTTCCTCTGTTAAGGGCCATAGTTTTCATGTGCAATCCTTTCCTCAACTACAGCTATTTGCACCAGGTTCTGGTAACCATTCATTCTTCTTAATTATAGAGGTCAAGACATGGCATATATTTCCTGTTATAGCTAGGCCTAGAGTACTGCACAATTCCTTGCTGATTTCCCTAACCCTGCCCACACTTTAATAAATAGACCTTTTATTAACTTTTCCTCAGTTGTCCATTTTAGAATGCCATCTGTGTCCTACAGAACCCTACCTACATTGAGTAAGTAAATGAGTACCATGAATTTAAAAAGGCAAAATAAAACAAACAAACAACAAAAAAAAAGGAAAAACAAAACACCCATCAGAAAGTTCCAGACTAAGATTTGGAAAATTTATACTCTTCAGTCTGTCTATATTATTCTCCTTCTATCCACATACCTACCTATCAAATTCCTACTCACATTTATTATATCCTATAATGAGTTAATCTTCTTAGATTATCCCTGTTATGTCAAGTCCTGTTCAAACTTCAGTGGCTCCTTATTGCCTCAAAATCATCTAAATCTTTTAATTTGAAGTTCGAGCTCATCTGTTTTTCCCTGAATATATCCTTTGTGTGTGTATGTGCATATGTGTGAGTGTGGTATGTGTGTCTTTTTTTTTTAATTTCTTTTATTTTATTATGTTATGTTAGTCACCATACAGTACATCAGTAGTTTTTGATGGAGTGTTCCATGATTCATTGTTTGCGTATAACACCCAGTGCTCCATTCAGTACGTGCCCTCTTTATACCCATCACCAGGCTAACCCATCCCCCCACCCCCTCCCCTCTAGAACCCTCAGTTTGTTTCTTGGAGTCCATAGTCTTTCATGGTTCATCTCCCCCTCCAATGTCCCCCCCTTCATTCTTCCCTTCCTTCTCCTAATGTTCTCCGTGCTATTCCATATGTGTGTCTTATATGTGTATTTTGTGTGTGTGTGTGTTACGTGTGTTAGATATTTTAGTGTGTTGTTTGTATAGAGTGTGTGGTACATGTGTTGTGAGTGTGATGTGTGTGCAGTGCATGTGTTGAGGGAGGCCTGTGTGCTGATCTGGCAGATGTGTGCTGTGTGTGTTTTGTATTCATACTGTCTGTGCGTGGTATGAGTGCTATCTGTGTGATACATGTGATATATTCTTATCCTTATTTCTCTGAGATTCTTTCTCTGGAGAAACTGCAGTGACTTTTCACCCCTGAACCTTGATCCTTCTGTCTTCCTTCCCTACAATGGCCACCTTGCCTTGTCTTTCAATATTCAACACAATTCACAAAGAAGCTCAAGTTCTGTCACTTTCTTGTGTACTATTATGAGCAGTGTAATCTCTTTCTCAACTGGCTTCAGTATATTTGGAACCAGAGTGTATAGTTCATTTTTATTACTGTATCATATTATAATTTAAATTGATTTATTTTTACTTTTCAATAATAATGAAGATTACAGTTAACATTTATTGAATGCTTCTTTTTTTTAAAGATTTTATTTATTTATTTGAGAGAGAGAGAATGAGAGACAGAGAGCACGAGAGGGAAGAGGGTCAGAGGGAGAAGCAGACACCCTGCTGAGCAGGAAGCCTGATGTGGGACTCGATCCCAGGACTCCAGGATCATGACCTGAGCCGAAGGCAGTCGCTTAACCAACTGAGCCACCCAGGCACCCTTATTGAATGCTTCTACATATTGAACATTTCCCATTTAAGTTTCACAATAACTCCATGAAATAGTTATTAAAATCCTTTCTCCATCTTGCTAGCTGTGTGATATGTTAGTTAATTAATTAGGCTGTACCTCAGTTTGCTCATTCTAAAATAGTATAATAATAATTCTAACCACCTAGGCTTTTTTTTGTGATGATTAAGTGAATTGATAAATGGAAAGCACTGAGAAGAGAACCTAGCACGTTGTAAGCACTCTACAAATTTTAGATAGTAGTAGTACCCCATTTTATAGAAGGGAAAACTGAGGTTTGGAACTTACCACAGGTCACTTAGCAGTAAGATGTAGAGCAAGAATTTGGAACTGATATATTGGTTAGAGGAGAGCTTTAGGTATTATGCAATCAGCTACTATATTGTATCTGCTTTGAGGGTAGATGATTTGTTGTTGTTCTTATATAAAGGGCCACACATAGTAAAATCTTTTAAGAAGTAATTATCGGAGAAAAGCTGGTATCTTCTGAAAAACTTGTATTTTTTTTCATCTTGTCAGGAAAACATTATCAGTTCTGTTTCACTCTTTACCTTAGATGTGGTGCCAGAAAGATCAGGTAAAATTTAATGTTCAAAAGCAATAGTTACATTTGCTAGGATATTGGTATAAACGATTTCCTTTCAGTATAATTTGGATAATATATTTCTATTTTATTAAGGAAACTAGATGCTTGTATTTATTGCAAAATATATTTTGGAAGTAGATGAAGTAAAATTTATAACTAATCTATCTTTATACTACCATATTGCCAACCAAATGTATTTTGTGTAGCACACATGTAACATATATTGCTTAAGTCAACCTAGTATTTGAGTTACCTGATATAATACAAATGATATACAAATTAGTATATATGCAGCTAATTAAAATTCAACCAAATTTCTTGGATTTTCATATAGGAAAAGTCTCAGGAAGTTCAATGAACTTCCAGTACAAATGTGGAGTTTCAATTCACATTTATCCAGTATCTCTTTTCAAATTTTCCTGCCAAAACTATTGTATTATGCTACAATTATCCAGAGGTGCTATTTTACACTTGGACTATTATTTCAGAAGCTCTGTTTCCGATGTCTAATAAGGTTTCCACACATAACTCCCACACCCCAGAGCAGCCTTCAAAGGTCATTTCTTCATCCCGTTCTTTGCCGACATAATTGCACCTGCCAGGTGAACTGCAAAACAAGTCCCAGGCGAGCAGGGTGAGTCAGTCGCTGTCATCCAAGCAGTTTTCCTGTTTATGCTCATCCTGAGCATTATGGGCTGGGAGGACTCTGGGGCCATTTGTAGCTTCTCTTTTTGATAGCCAGAATTTTCCATACATTGGTTCTCAATTCCCAATTTCCCATAACAGGAAGTTGAAACAGATTTGATATCAAAGAGAAGAGTTTGCGATGAGCAAAAAAAAAGAGACCACTAACATTTCCAAAACATCACAGTTTGAAGAGGGAAATATATCATGTTCCTGAAATGGTTTTAAAAAGCTTGCAACTAACTGGAAAACCTTATGCTCGCTTTTCCCTGTCATGTTTACCTTTCTTGTAGCTTCCCAGGGGCTCTTTCAGTTGAAATTCCTTATTGCTAGTTGCAAATCTCATAGCAAAGTCAAGTATTTCTCTGTGAACAAATAGATGTGCTTAGTATTTTCCCAGTTATCTCTGGAACTGGAGAAAAAAAAGTGAATATTTTCAAAATCCCATCCCACCATTGGAATATGATTTAATGATGTGACCTCCTTAAAAAGTGTCCTTTTTAAAAAATGAAAATAATGATGTGAAAGCTGTAATTCTATAGCTAATGCTATGTTTTCAGTCAACGATTGCATTTCTAAATATATGAAGTGTTTGTAAAACCTTGAAAAATGCAGATAAATAAGACAGTGTTCATGGAATGGAGTGTCTTATTTTTGTTTAAATCTTGAAAATATCTTAGAGCAGATTATTTCATATGCAAAGTAATATCCAGCATAGCATAAAACACTGTAATAATTTAAATGCTTTATTTTCTTTTTTTAAAAAGATTTTATTTATTTATTTGACAGAGACAGCGAGAGAGGAAACACAAGCAGGGGGAGTGGGAGTGGGAGAGGGAGAAGCAGGCTTCCCGCTGAGCAGGGAGCCCGATTCGGGGCTTGATCCCAGGATCCAGGGATCATGACCTGAGCTGAAGGCAGACGCTTAACGACTGAGTCACCCAGGCGCCCCTAAATGCTTTTATTTTCATATCATTCAACATAGTGCTTCCAGTGTTATTTTTTTAAACCCACTGGAGAAAAGTTAGATAACCATATGAACTGACATAATAACATAAAATGTGTCATGTAGTATGCTCAGCAACTCAGCACCCCCCCACACACACACATCATTTCTCTAAGTATTCCTGTTCTCATTTCACATGTGAAAAATAGACTCAGTGGCATAGGCCACACAAAATCACACAGCTAAAAAGAAATCAGTGTGTATTTGACCTTCAATGAGTCTGTATGTAAACCTTGAGCTTTTTAAATCTATACCAGAGCCACCTAACCCAAAACATTCTATCAATAAAATATTATATATCATTATAACAATTATTATAATAATCTCATGTAATAGTCTATAACATTGTAACAACATAATAACACTAACGAGGGTCATGACTAGGTGAGAGAACCATCTGGAAGTGAACTCTAATTAGCAGAAGGCCAAAGTACCTCAGGATACTTTGAGGATATGACTGCACAAATAGTAGAGGATGGCAAATATTTTGGCAGATAGCAACAGATTCCAAACATAAGGCCAAAAAAAAAATGGAGTGGGGTCACCTACCTGGAAATCTGATTCAGAACAGAAAGTAGCATGAGGGGTTTTTAAAACTTATTATTTATTATAATTATCATCATCTCTCTCTTTGCATGAGATCTTTCAGAAACTAAAGTCTGCATAAACATATTATTTTTAGACACTTTCTGGAACCTGATGTTATGGTAAGCTCCTTGTTTAAAGGTCCCAGGTCAGGATGAACAAATCAAAGGTCAGGCAATCAAAAGTCATGGATCAGACGACCCCAAACTGACTTTTGAACGGCAGTTGTTTGAATTATTCATTGAGTCCTTGAAGCGGAACTCCACAGATACTCCACTGGCTACTTTTTCTTTCTAACTCAGTTTGGTTTCCAAGCCCAGACTTAGCCCTGTCACAAAGAATCACCAAGGGATTTGCCCTTTTCCTTTATCACCCACATTTAAAAAATACAAATGGGGAAAAACAATGAGTTATGTATGTATGTATGTATGTATGAATGTATGTATATATGTATAAATTAGGGCATATTTGGTCAGAGATTCATTACCCCATAATTCATTACTTTATTTCCCCCAATTCATGTTTTGCCTCAAAAGCTGGCTTCCAGTTTAATCTCCTCCATGAAGAGCCATGACTGTCCTCACCCGGGATATTTTAACAACCATGTAACTGGTGTTTCCTAGTTGAAGTCTATACCCCATTTATGCCATTCTCTACTCTTCCCTAGCTATGATTTTTCTAAAATGGAAATATGATACAAATTCTATGCTTAAAACCCATCCGGCGGCTCTGCCTCATTACAAGTCACTTAGTATTATGGACAAAACTTTTCATAAACTGGACCCTGATTTTCTCTCCAAATTCATTGTCTTTCATATTATCTTTTAGCAAAACCAAAATATGAGTGGTTCATCATTTTGTTTTATCCACTGCAAATATTTGCACTTGTTATTACTTTGGTTTCTAATGCTTTTCTTTTCTCTCGTCATATGAACCCCTTTAGAGTAAATAATTCTCTTTTATGCCCCTATTGTAGCTTCTGCATACTTATTATTGTATTTATTATAATAACCATAATCATTTGCTACCGTTTTGGACTCAGTTCTTAGACTGGTGAGTTCTTTAGTGTTAATTCCATGTCTTATTTCCATTTCTCCAGAGC
Source organism: Callorhinus ursinus (assembly GCF_003265705.2). Taxonomy (NCBI): domain Eukaryota; kingdom Metazoa; phylum Chordata; class Mammalia; order Carnivora; family Otariidae; genus Callorhinus; species Callorhinus ursinus. Next base: position 19,694,724 of record NW_027397083.1, on the reverse strand, counting down.
TATTTTTGAAACATGGAAGATGGGGCCCCTGGGTGGCTCATGTGTTTAAGGATCTGACTCTTGATTTTGGCCCAGGTCATTAACACAGGGTCATGAGATTGAGCCCAATGTCAGACTCCATGCTAAGCGTGGAGTCTGCTTATGATTCTCTCTCTCTCTCCCTCTCCATCTGCTGACCACTCCCCACCCTCCCACTACCCCCCAAAAAAAGAAACATGGAAGAAACACAATTAAGTTGGTTGTATTGTATCGAATTTCTGTCCCCAGTAAATTCTTCCCACAGGATTCTAGCCCACTTTGAAGATCATCACAGTCATTGGGTCACACATAGGAAGGTCAGGAAACTGCTGTGAATTTGTAAATCTTTGCCTGGACTGGTGGGAAGGAAGGGTCTTTTCAGAAGAATAATGACCTTCCTTTTAAGCTCAAAGATCTCCATATGGAGCCTGTTTATAACTTGGACCATATGACATATACAATACGTATGTTTTGCATGACGTATTGATTTGCATAAATAAAGTCTAGGAATGCACATTACAGCGCAATTTCCTTTTTAATACCCTAACTTCGTATACCTGTTATCTATGTCAGTGATGGTAATACATGACACAGATGTCACCATTCATCTCTTGCAGAACTGATTATATCCAAATCCATTGGATAATTCCTTCTTTGGGAGGGGAAAGCTTGACTTATTCATTGGACGTTTGGTTTTAGCTGAATAATTTATATCATGATACCTATACTGTGCAATTATGTAAGGTATTTTAGATAAAAGGCAGAATTGTTGGAGTTAAAAATCTTAATTCATTATATAATATTAATTACAGTATAACTCCTGGTGAATTTTGAGATTTTTTAATACCCCAAAGTCAAGATAACAGCAAAACTTAAACATGAATATCAAGGTATCACATTTCTAATTGACAGAGGCTGAGTTTGAGTATATGTCTTTAATCTGATAGCCAGTAGGTTTGTTAGTACCTAACCCAAGAATCAGGCATTTCTTTACCTCGCCTCAGTTAGCACTGTAGGGGTAGGCATGTCCAAACTGTCCATGTAGAATTCACAGCATGAAGATGTGTAGAATTCATGTTCTTTGCAAATATTTCCTCCCAAGATGAAGAGTAGAACTGATCTGACCTCACCAATTTTTTCCTCCCAAATTTATGAAACAAATAAGTCACTTCAACTTTCCCACAATAAATAAAGTAGTAAAAACAGGCAAAGACTAGATTTTTAAACGTAATTTTTCCTCATAAGGTTAAAATTTGGGGGAAAGGAATTACCTTCTATCAGTAGTTCCTAAAATATGGAATATTTTAAAATACATACAGAACTTGCTCATATGTAATCTTACTTGAAACTTCTATGCACTCATGATTTGGCAGATCAAGTATTTTCATATGCATTATCTAAATAAGAAAACTAAGCCTCATGGTTGAAAGAGCCAAACCCCATTTTATTTGCTTCCTAGTCCAAAGCACTCTTATTAAGATATACAGTATATGTCTTGTCTTTTTCTCCAAATGCTGGGTATAGCATAGGCATTCAGTCACTAATGATGCCAGTAGTTTCTCACGGGAGCAAGTTTAATGTAGAAGATTGATTATATATCAATATTGCTGTAAAGATGCAGTTTTATTAAGTATAGCCCTTGAACAATTCCAAGGGCTCAAGAAGTTGTACTGTCTTTTTTTTTAATTCATTAAGTTGACTCTTAAGGTAAATTCCTGTAAGTCCTTTTAGTTGCCCAAAATAATGACCTAAGATTATGAATATCTGTAGAATGGTTTACTTTTAAACATAGGTAGAACTAACAGTATGTCACTTCTTTTCAGTTTCTCAATTTATCAAGCTAAAAAATTGGAGGATTCGTTAAACTAACTATAGGTTTCTCTAAATTTCTTTCTTTTAAAGATTTTATTTATTTATTTGAGAGAGAGAGAGAGAGAGAGAGAGAGAGCAGAAGCAGGGGGAGCAGCAGAGGGAGAGGGAGAAACAGACTCCACACCGAGCAGGAAGCCTGATGTGGAGTTCAGTCCCAGGACCCTGCGATCATGACCTGAGCTGAAGACAGATGCTTAACAGATTGAGCCACCCAGGCACCCCAGGGATTTTCTAAATTTCTGAAATTCTTTGTGTAGAGAATCATTGTTCAAAATCACTAACATGCAAGAAATGGCTTATTTTTATTTTCATTGCAAGTTAATTTATCGGCTCACAAACTGCATATTTATAAGTAATTCAATATTTGGTTAATTTTTAGATTCAAGGACTATGCAAAAATCTCAAGGATTTATTTAATCTCAAGACATTAATGATATTTCTCTATCCGTTACTTATGAATACCCATTGACTAAAAAAAAGACCTATGTTGTCCAGCCCACTTTGTGTCTCCAAGTTGTAGAGATTTTCAGTCATTATATTCATCATCTTCCTCATTTTCATTGTTGTTATTCAGGGACTTCACCTTCACATCTCATTATTTGATCACCTGCCCAGCAGCATTATCATCATAATCATTCTTGCCCTTTCTCCAGTATCATCCATCAGCAGCGCCTCATCATTGTTTACATTGCTACACAATTGTCATTATTAATTTTAACACTAACACCACACTAACATCACAGTAATCATTATTGCCATCACCTACTCCATTTTTACCACCATCAACACCATCCCAATCCTTCTTCATAATTAGCAATGGAAGAAGCATAATTTTTTATTACTAAAATGTGTGTTTAGGTCTCACATGTCAAAGATAATTGTTTCATCTATTTTCTATTTTTTCACTATACTTTAATAATTAAAACCTTCATGTTAAACTTAATATTTAAAAATAACAAAGGGAAGATATCTAATAATTTTCTTATGATTTTTTTGCTCCTGTTAGTTTGGTGTATTTACCTGACATCTTTTCTTAAAGGACCTCTAATGCTGTAGGAATGATCTCCTTTGGAAAGCTGAATGGATGCTATGAGATCATGCAATCCATAAGAAGATACTTAATAAGCAATTCCTGTGTACCTAACACTTTGCTAATTGGGGAAAAGCAAAGATATTAATATAAAATAAATCCTCTATCTTCAAAGAGCTGACATGAATTCCTTAGACAAAAATAAATAGAATTCTGCCACTATTTATATAATACCAGTTATATTCTGGGCACTACACAAATTGTTGTATGGGATATGGAGAATGAATGTAATTGTTGTTTGAGATATACCATTTGCAGCTTAAGAGTCACACACTGTCATGTCCTGTTATGCTTGTACTACTTTCCATAATAAGCTGTGATTTCCTGCAGGGCAGGAATCTCTGTACTTCTAAGGCACTTAACACAGGAATTCTCTGATACTAAAAACTCATGGTTTTTTGTTGAATGAATGCCGTTTGGATGAATTATTTAATGAAACCAGCAAAAGTGTTTGTGCATCCTAAATTATGAAATAATTTATGAATTATGTGCAACCTGCTAAGGGTTATAACAACTAAAATGGTAGATATTTACACATAGCTACTGGGGAAATATATAAAATTAATTTAAATCTTGTCCATAGGTATTAAGGCATGACATCCATTGTGAAGTACTTTAAGCTTAAGAAAAAAAAATTAGGGAATGGGCACCTGGGTGGCTCAGTCGGTTAAGCGTCTGCCTTCGGCTCAGGCCATGATCCCAGGGTCCTGATTTCAAGCCCCGCATTGAGATCCTTGCTCAGCGGAGAGTCTGCTTGCTTCTTCCTCTCTCTCTCTGTCCCTCCACCGCCCCCAACCCCCCCTACCCCGCTCAGGCTCACTTCAATTAATGAGTGTGTCCTTGAAATGAAAATTAAAACACTGCCTTACCTGAAATTCCTGGAAACAACAGCCAGTAGGAAACTCTCTAGATTCCCCAGCTATCAATCCCACATCCACCATCTTTTGTATTTAGTCTCACATTTTGATTTCCTGATAAAGTCGAGGCCACCAGTAGCAAAGAGCTCTGCTCTGATTCTGGAAACTTGATTTTGGACAAATCTTGGAATAATCCACAATCTTTCACCTCTAATGGTCTTCCGCTGTTCCAAAAACTGTGGGAGTTCTGTTTCCATTTTCACTTTTTTAACCTATTTTCACTCATACTTTAACAAATAAAGCATCTTAATTGAAACAAAGTTTGGAAAGTATCCACACTGCCTCTGAACTCATAAAAGTTAATCTCTATAGATTAGAGATTTCCAGGTCACTAGTCTTTCTTTTTTCTCTATCTTTCCTTCAGTTTCTTATATCTTTACTCTGGTTTCCGTTACTATCATTTTAGTCTGTTAGGCTAATATCCCAGGTTTGATTAGAATATTATAGTACAAGAAGTTATGGTAGCATTGAGATATAAGGGAAGAACATATTTTCACCAAAAATATCAATTGCAGAAAACACGTATTTTTAAATGTTTCTGCTGCATGTTATAAATAAAACATTTTAATAAAAAATTAAGAATTGAATAATAAGATGTGGTTGAAAGTAAAGGAACTACCTTAAACACAGAAGGTAATAAAAAGAGACATAAAAAGGAAATATAAGGAAGCTAAAAATTCCCTCACAGGATTAAAATGAACATTAGAAAATGTAAGGTCCAGAATCAATAGTGCAGAAGAAAAAAAAGTGATGTGAGTAACAAGTCTATGAGGCTTCCACAAAATAAGAAGGGAAAATACTTAATGAACAAATAGAAAAATAGCTCTGAGATAACAGAGAGGTAGCAATGAAGTAACAGAGCAGTGTTTCAACAGATAAAAAATTTGTGTTTCAAAAGAGAATACGAGATAGTCACAAAAAATTTTAAAAGATGTTTTTAATTTTTAAGTGATAGATTCTAATAGAATGAAACTTTTCTGAGTTGAAAAAGAATATCTCTAAGTCCTAGGTACCCACTTGAGACATTAATGTAAAATAAGCCACACTGCTGTAGACTAAATGTCCGTGCCCCTTCCCCCCAAAGCATATACTGAAATCTTGTTCCCCTGATGGTATCTGGAGATGGGGCCTTTTGAAAGTGATTAGGTTATGAGGATGGAGCCCTCGTGAATGGGATTAATAACTTTAAAAAAGAGATGCCGGAGCACTCCCTTTTCCTCCTGCCATGTGAGGACACTGCAAGAAGGTAGCCATCTATGATCCAGAAAGGAAGCCCTTACCAGACACTGAATTTGCTAGCACCCTGATCTGAGGCTTCCCAGGTTCCAAAACTATGAGAAATAAAATTGTGCTGTTTACAAGTCACCCAATCTTATATGGTATGCTGTTACTGGAGCTCAAACTGACTAAGACAAATACCTAGGAATAGCCTAAAGGATAATGTCTTGAAGATCAACAATAAAAATAAATTTCACCTGTTATCATTCAGGCCAAGGAATGGGAGTGACAGTGAAGAGAATTACACGCTGTAGAAGAAAAATTGGGTTTGCTAAAGAATAAAGCCTTTGTCTCCATAAATTTAAACTCCAGAAGACAATGGAGCAACCCCTAGTGATTTTTTATACCCAACTAAGCTTCATTTCATCTGGGAAGGAATTTTTAAAAATACAAGGACTAAGAAATTTAATAAACATGTTCTTTCTTGAACAAAAAATACACAGGACAATTTCAGGCAAAACAGAAATAATAACAAACAAAAAATGCCCAAAACATCCAAAAACAAAAAGGGAATGGAGATTTGTGGTTTGAAATGACAAGTGTGAGTACTAAATCTAAAAATCATGAACTAATTAGAAACCGGCATTTTAAATATGATCCAGTATGATAGCTACTTGATGTCATTTATTCATTCACTTATTCCACAAATACTAAGTGCCTACTATTCTCATAGCTGGGACACTGCCCTTAAGGAATTTAGCTCATAGTTTGGAGATGTGTTTATCAAAAAGTAAAAGAAATATTAAAAAAATTTAAGATATTATAAGTGTATAATGGAAAAATTGGTGTGTTGAAGAATGACTTGATATACTTTAGGTTAGGCTGACAGTGAAGACCATCTTGAAAGGGGACTTTAAGCTTAGACATAAATATCAAAAAACTTTTTTTGTATGCTAATCTGGAGGAAGAGTATTCCAAGTAAAAGGAATGTTGTTGCAATGACCCAAAATAGGAATGAATATGATAGGTTTGAAGAATCAGAAGAAAGTAAGTGTGGCTCAAACATGATAACCAAAGAGGAAGAATAGGGGATTATGCAGGTATTCTGCTTTCCCCTGGAAAGTCCCTGTTTGTACCTGTTATCTTCATGTAATTTTAGTATACCCATTTTTATATTCAGTAGTGCCCTAATTTGAACAATAAATGATATAGATGCCCTCAAAAGGGTATGAAATGAAATCTGAAAGGCATACAAGTTCATAAACAAAATTGCTGATTCCCTACTTATTCCTTCCAAGAGTTAATTCAGCAACAGATCAGAAAGGAATGAAATTGTAGCAGACATGCTCAAAAATTTTACTTTATTTTTAATACTGTGACTAAGGTCTGTGGAAGTGCTATTAAAGCCCCAGTTAACCTATAAATTACATTATTTTTCTTTTCATGTTTTGCTTTGTTTTGTTTTCTGGTGCAGAACTTCTGTAAACTCTTCCACATACCTTTCTCTAAAGTATAGTTATAGGGACGCCTGGGTGGCTCAGTCGGTTAAGCGTCTGCCTTTGGCTCAGGTCATGATCCCAGGGTCCTGGGTTCGAGTCCCACATCAGGCTCCCTGCTCAGCAGGAGGCCTGCTTCTCCCTCTGCCTGCTGCTCCCCCTGCTTGTGCTCTCTCTCTCTCTGGCAAATAAATAAATAAAATCTTTAAAAAAAAATAAAGTATAGTTATAGTGACCATGCTTTGATCTACCTTGAGTGTACATGTGGCTTTTCAACCTATTGTGTAAATATTACACAGGTGCTCCATCACCAAGGCAATGTGAAGTGGAGCATGAGCAGTTCAATATTTGTAGATAACCCAGATTTAATTGGTCAATCTCCATTATGTGATGAGAAGAATGTAATTCCCTCTTATTTTACAGATCCTTTACAATCTTCTGCAGAAGAGTACAGTTTTTCATGAATCTACCTATTTAATATATTTCTACCAACTCATGTTGATGTGTTTTCCTTCTCCAAAACAGTGATGTTCCTTTCTGATCAACATCGTGTACCTAACAGAAATGTTGTCAGGCTTTGTAAACCAGAGTAAAGGATTTGGATTTCATTCTGAGTGTCACAAGAACATCATGACAAGTTGGAAACAGAGAAATGATATGACCTGATGATTGCCCTGACTGTAGTGAGACAACAGTATATAGGAGAATAAGAGTAGAAACAGAAGAATTACAGGGTTGTAGCAATCTTCCATTTGAGAGATAACTGTGGCTTTGAATAGGATGGGCTATTAGAGATGGATGGAAATGGATGAGTTCAAGAGGTATTTTGAAGTTACAGTGAACAAGACTTGCTAATGGATTGGTTGTAGCTTGAAGAAAGATCATGTGAAGTAGAAATCAAGGATATAGCCTTCATTTTGTCTAGCTATTAGGATTGAAAGTATGACTATTTATAAAGGGAAGACAAAAGGATGTAACAGATGTGTGAGATGTCTCAGTAGTACAATTCTGGACTCAAGTTTAGGAAGCCCATAAAACAGTGAGTAGAGTTAAAGGAGATACAAGCCTCACATAAAAGGATAGATAAAAAATTTGGAATCAGCAGAATCAAGATATTATTTAAAACCCTCAAACTGAAAGGAATTGTAGGAAGAGAATGTAACTGGAGAGGAGTTGGGGTCCCAGGACTGAGCAGTGGAGTACTCCAATATTTAGAGGGGCTGGTAAAATAGGATGAGCCCAGAAAACCTCCCAGGCCACACGATGTAGTTGACAAACACCATGTGACTGTAGTGTCTACAGTCATAAATCCCTACTTTCCTGACTACAGTGTTTGGTTTGAAAGAAAGAGAGAGAGAAGGGGTAGGCATGACCCTAGCAAGATTATTAAGTTTTTCTTTAAATTTTTTTCTTACTGGAATTTTCAGAAGAGATTATCATCTCTAGTCTTTGAAAATGTGAAGATATAAACCCAGATTTTCAGATATAATCAAGGTTCTAGCTTCATGGAAAAAGCTGGTTTGAAGAATAAATGTGGTGTTTCTGTTCATTATTTATTTAATTAATCATTGGATACTTCTCAACATCACCTGAAAAAAAATTATCATTTTCTCCTTTATCTACTAAAATGTAAGCTCCCTGGGGGCAAAAACTTTGTTTTGCTTAAGTGTTAATAGCTCCTAAAATAGGGCCTGGCACCAAGTAGATGCTCAGTGAATATTTTGAACAAATGTAATATCCACATATTGCATTGCCCAGTACAGAACAAGATCTCAAAAATATTTTTTAGTATTCTAAATTAAATGAACCAATAATTTCCTTTAAGACTCTTTATGCATTACCATCTCTATGACTATTCTCATACCATTTCTTCTGCCCAAAATACTCTCCCTGTTACTTGTCCATCTCTGTTTGAGTTTATTTCCCTAAATCAAAGATTAAATTCATGTCTGCACCCCAGAAGATGTTATTGCCTATTATTTAGTAATTAGCATAGATTTCCTTGCTCCCTTTTGCCTTCCTTTCTTATCTCAATATAAGATTTCTAAGGATAGTTATAAAGACACATTCAATGGTCTTCCCCTTCCATACCTCTTTGTAAAAACCTAGCCTTTCCATGGTACAAAGAAGGACCTGTCATACATGTTACATACAGGCACAACATGCAATTCAGTTCTTGCTCTCTGGAGAGATGGATACCTAGTCCAAAGTCCTTCTATTTTTTTGTTCAGCAACCAGCACATTTTCAACTGAGAGACTGTGATGCATTCCCCTCTGGTTTAACATTCATTTGAAGCCAAGACTGAAATCAGTACCATTATAAGGCAAAGAATGTTATAGGACAAAAAGAGTATGGAATAGGTGGATATAAGGAAACTGAGGGTACCTAAACAAGTGGTTATTTTTTCCCTAAAAGTTTTTTAGTTCTAGAAGGCTGATTTGTACTTTTGTTTTGGCCCTTGGCTTATCTAGTTTTCTTCCATGTTCCCATCACTGAATCCTCTTTTTTGAACTAGCTCAAGTGGATTTCTGGTTTTTGCAGAAACCAGCTTTAACTGAAACCGTAGAAACGAAATTCTCTACTAATGTATTTCCTTCAAATCTGTCCAGGTGCTTTATACGTAGTAGGAGTTCAATAAATCTATGGCAGTGTGCTTATCATTTTTCACAATCTACACTTCCCCCCCATAATTAGTTCAGTGTTTGTCCACGAAGGTCATTATTATTAGGTCATTATCCCTGTATATGTTTGAGTCACCAGATTGGTAATGTGCTTCAACCTGTTGTTTTAGTGTTGTGATAAAGCATGAATACTAGATTTTACAAGAGCAGATTAAAAATATTTCTTTAAAATGTCAATGGAAAAAGACACTCTGAAATGGTCTCTTCATAAAATATGCACCTCCAGATTCCTGCAGCTATGGTGCCCCCTTTACTTACATACAAAAGGATTATTTTAAGTCAAGTTGTTTTCTCAATGCTGTCAGTATTCACTAGATATATTTGCCCAATGAGGTATTTTTTATTTTTTATTTTTTTTGTTCTTCATCAAAACATCTCTCGTCCTTGCTGGGGTGATGGTCGAGGATCAGAAAGCAATATTCCAGCTGTTCTTAAAACCAGCATTTCTTAGCAAGGTTAAGCAGTGCCTTTTCAAACTCCCCGTGCTGTGTGCGTCATCTCCCGGTGAGTCAAACCTGTTATGTTAGTGCATTGCACAGAGAAAGGCCAGCAAACTTTTAAACTTTGAAAAAGGAGTGTTTCTTCTTGGTCTACCTAAGTTGGCTTGAGATGTGTTTATCTGGACTCCACCTGCTGCTTTAGACTCAATAAGCCCTTTCTTTAAACAGCTGATGCCACTTGCTGTTTATTTACAGGATCCTGAACTGCCAGTATTTCTTTAACTGGAAAGACGAAGGAATGAGAGTATAGAAATCATCACTTTTTTTGGAAGAAACTCGCTTGGGTGTGTTCCCACCTTTTAAGGGTTTGCCTTTGAGAAAAAGCCCTGAACAGCTAGACATTGACCCTTCTCTGCCCTAACACATGAGACCTGATTCTGCTTTTCAACATTTTTATGCCCTGATCCTAAACTTTAGATATCTTCCCTATTGCACTAACATAGCGCATACCCTAGTGTGTAAATTGATGGAATGCAAATAAATAGGGTTTATTCCAAGGCTGAATAATTGAGAAATCCTGGGCTAAACAAAGTTGATGGTTTTCTTGCTGCAGAAATTCTCTGTCTTTAAAATGTTAAAGTGCATTTTGCATTTTCAGGAAGAAGATAATGAATGTCAATTTCCTAGGCTTATTTGCAGTCAAATGCTCTACCACTGAGCTATACCCCACCTAGGCTTATTCGACCACTGAATTCTTTATTTGATGTAAGATATCTTAGGAGGCTTCTCTTGGAGGCCAGCCTTGATCTCTTGGACTCCTGACCATGCATTGGTTGGGAATTCAGGTACTTACTTGAATCTTTGGCACTGTTAATATTCCAAGTTCCATGTCCCTCATGTGTCCATTCATCTCACACTCATCTTTTGTCTAGGTTCAGTCATCATATCCCACTAACTCTCACCTACATATCATCATTTATCTTATCAACCTAATTCTTCCCCACTCAAAATCATCATTTCCCTTTTCTCTCTGATGACATTCAATTTCTCCTTTAAGATTCAACTCAAGGGGCGCCTGAGTGGCTCAGTCGTTTAAGCGTCTGCCTTCGGCTCAGGTCATGATCCCAGGGCCCTCGGATCCAGCCCCGCATCGGGCTCCTTGCTGGGCAGGAGGCCTGCTTCTCCCTCTCCCTTCCACTCTGACTATCTGTGCTATCTCTCTGTCAAATACATAAATAAAATCTTTAAAAAAATAATAATAATGGCTAACATTTATAAAAAAAAAAGATTCAACTCAAATGTTATTGCCTTTGTCCTTAACTTATAAAATATCAGGCTGGAAGAGATTTCAGTAATTGTTCTGCTTCAAATACCTTTTAGATGAGAAGTATTTAATAGAGGTAATGTAACTTACCCAGTGTCACATAGGAAGGGAATGCTAAAATTAGGATCCTAACTGGACCACATAAAGGATTAGTAGGGCTTCTGTGAGCTGTCAGAACTGGGTTAGGAGTTGTAAAGCAGGGGAAAAAGAGACAAGGTTTGGGCATTGTCCCCCAAGAATCAGGTATGAATCCCATATTAAGTTCCATTGACCAACTGTACAAAATGGGAGTTGGACAAGGAAAAGCAGCAATGACATAGTCAAATCATAGATTAAAAAGTAGAATTAATGCATGGGAAGAATATAAATTCTAGGTTTTTATATTAAATTATTCATTCAGTCAGAATTGTTCATTGAAGACCCAAAGCCTAATTCCTACAAGGTGTAAATCACTGGTACTTAGAGAGAAAGGCCTTAACACTTCTTTAAACTTCACTTCTGACAGTTAATACTAAAGCCTAAGTCTCAAGAGTCCATACAACATTCTTCACTATACCACACTCTCTCCCTAAATGGGAATTTGCTAGAATTTTGGGGAAAAAATTCATTGGGTCTCAGGGAGATAGACAGTATAATAAGAGGACAGCCTTAGTCCAGCAACAGCAGGAACTACAGAGTGAATTTTGCTTTGCTAGTTATGGGGATAAAACTTTCCTGAGTCACCCTTCTTCTATCATCCGGTCCATTTATGAACAGAATTTTTTAAAAATTCTGCTAGTTTCTTGGGCGCCTGGGTGGCTCACTGGTTAAGCGTCTGCCTTCGGCTCAGGTCATGATCCCAGGGTCCAGGGATCGAGTCCCACATCGGGCTCCCTGCTCAGTGGGAAGCCTGCTTCTCCCTCTCCCACTCCCCCTGCTTGTGTTCCTGCTCTCACTGTCTCTCTCTTTCAAATAAATAAATAAAATCTTTAAAAAAAATTCTGCTAGTTTCTTTATTAGTATGTAGTTGAGATCTGCCTTATCACCAACAATTACAATATAACAAACATTTTAAATAACTAACGGCTTTCTACTCCACAGCCATTTTTAACAGAAATGTTGGATTTGTAATACAGAAAACCTATTATTTCATTATGTCTTTGAAATATTTAATAAAATTCAGTTTTTTAGTGTTCTTGGGCATGCTGTACAGGTGAAGCCACTTTCTGGGTTCTTCATCTTTATGTTGAGGTGCCACTACACATTTACACTTGAGATTCCACTGGAGCTGAAAACTCAATACTTCTAAAGCAGAACTCATTTCTCTGGAAAATGCTTTTCCTCCTTCATTTCTGTCTTGGGAAGTGGTATTACCATCCCCAAATCACACAAGCCCACCATCTGGATTTGTTTTTAGACTTAGCTTTTAAAAAAATAAATAAATAAATCTCCAACTCTAATTAATTAGATTTTCACATATGTTGCACCCCATTACCTCCTTTCTATACCCATGGCCATTATTTAAACCCTCATCATTTTAGGTTAAAATATTATAATGCCCCCTTGAAGGATCACCTTCTCTAAGGTATTTATTCTCTACTGCTTCTGAAAGTAATCTATCTGAAATGCAATCTGACTATACTTTTTTCATTCTTTTATAAAGAAAATATTTATTTATTTTAGAGAGAGAGAGAGAGAGAATGGGGGGAGGGACAGAGGGAGAGAATCTTCAAGCAGACCTGCTGCTAAGCACAGAGCTCAATGAGGGCTCAATGCCATGAGCCATGAGATCGTGACCTGAACCAAAACCAAGAGTCGGATGCTTAACAGACTGAGCCACCCCGGTACTCCACTACTTCCATTCTTAACATAATATAATATCTTCCCATCACTGATGGGAAAAGGATGTCAAAGATCTCTACTATTGTCTTCTCTCATTCTTGAATCATTCCCTGCTATACCCCTTGTCAACCTACTTAATTATCTAGAACCACTTGCAACTCCTTAATTTTCCATACCCCTCTCCCACATCACTTTTGGTTTTTTTCTCCTGACTGCAATAACTTTTCCTCTTTCTTAGTCATATGTAAAACTCACTTTATACTTCTCTAATTCTAATAAATTTCCCCTGGACCATCCAGAGTAGGTTATGTGTCCTTCCTCTGGATCCTATAGCATGCATCATTTGCTCAATTAATTACTTCTCTATGATCAGCCATTTAATGTCTGTTCTTTTGAGAGTTTAATAGGTCTCCAAAACCACTTTCAGGTTCAATGATTTGCTAAAACGTCTCACAGAACTCATAAAATCCATTATACTCAGAGTTATGGTTTATTGCAACAAAATGATACATATTAAAATAAGCAATGGGAAGAAACACATGGGACATTGTGCCAAAGAATTCCAGGGATGAGTTTCCAGTTGTCCTTCCCCAGTACAGTCATACAGACAGCATTTACTTCTTCCAGCAGAAGAGTATTGCCAGTCAGAGAAGTTCATCTGAGCCTTGGTGTCTAGAGTTTTTACTGGGAGTCAGCCACATAGACACAGATGACTACCTGCATGGCTGACTTTAGTGTCCAGTCCCTCTAAAGGTGGAGCTGGTACGTATAAATCACATGGTTAACATAGACTATTTGTCATGGCCAAAGATCTTCATGTAAATAAAGATGCTCTTGCCAGGCAGAATATTCCAAGGGCTTAAAGACAATTATATGGTTTCACTCATATGTGGACCATAAGGAATAAAATGGAGGACCATAGAGGAAGGGAGGGAAAACTGAAAGGGAAGAAATCAGAGAGGGAGACAAACCATGAGAGATTCTGGACTCCAGGAAACAAACTGAGGGTTACAGAAGGGGGGGTAGGGGGATGGGGTAACTGGGTGATGGGTATTAAGGAGAGAATGTGTTGTGATGAGCACTGGGTGTTATATGCAACTAATAAATCGTTGAACACTACATCAGAAACTAATGATGTACTATATGTTAGCTAACTGAGCATAATAATAATAATAATAATAATAATAATAATAATAATAATGTTAACTCTCAGGAGCCCAGAACAAAGTTGTAAACCTTTCCATAGGCAAAGTTAATCTGCACTTCACATATTCCCACTAAAGTATGATCCCCATAAAAATGAGGAATATGTCATGTTCATCTCTGAATTCTCATTGTCTATACATGTTTAGCCCAGAGTGAAGAGCACAGTATGCAAATGCAGAATGAATGGATGAGTCAGTGAATATAAAAATGAATGAAACCTTTATTAACAGCTCTTCAAAATTTTCTATGGTTTCCTCACTACCATCTCCTAAGACTTAAACTAAACTTACGAAAATTAAATATGTTCCTTTACTTACATTTCAATACTCATCCAATTTTGGTGTTTCTCTTATCTTTCAACACATGAAGTATACATTGTTAACAGATGAAGGAAAACACAATAGTCAAAAGAACAGACCCAATTTTCCACCTTCTCCCATGCAGCAGATGGGCCAACTCCCTTAGGACAAGTGGGTGATGGAGCCATATAATGAAAGATATGGAAGAGAAACTTAACCAGAGGTAAGCAGTGAGGTCTCAGAATGAAAACAAAATTGACAAAACAAAACAAACAAACAAACAAATGTCTGCATCTTCCTTCTGTAGGACTTCTCCAATAAATGGGATCAGGAGAGATTTGACTATCACATATAATTCGTGTGGTTTTACGAAGGCTTTCTAGCTTCCAAACATCTAATCCATGGATATGTCACTCTGGCATATATATGTCTGTGTGTGTGTGTGTGTGTGTGTGTGTGTGTGTGTGTGTGTGTGTCACTATTAGGAATCTATTTCTCTAAATTAATATGCTTATTCTTTTTAAATTGTCCTTCTTCTTGATAGATCTAATGCTACCCCTTTACTCAGTGTTCCATATAGTCTCTGCTCAAGTGATCTTTTGACAATGCAAATCAGTTCACATCACTATTCTGTTTATACCCTACAGTGTCATCTAGAATAAAATGAATATTCTTTTTTTAAAGATTCTTTATTTGTCAGAGAGAGAGTGCACAAGCACAGGGAGGGTCAGGCAGAGGGAGAAGCAGGCTCCCCATTGAGCAAGGAGCCCGATGCAGGACTCAATCCCAGGCCCCCGATGTGGGACTCGATCCCAGGACCGTGGGACCGTGACCTGAGCCAAAGGCAGGCACTTAACCAGCTGAGCCCTAAAATGAATATTCTTGCTATGGACTACAGGACCATAAATCCTACATGATCTAGTCTCAAACTGTCTCTCAATCTCACCTACTCATTCTACTATTTTATTTTTTAGTAGCAACTTACAACTCTCTAAATTATTATGCTCATTTATTTCTCTATATTCTACTTGCCTCTGACTAGAATGAAAACTCCGTGAAGTCAAGAACCTTAATTACATCACTGCCTTAGCTCTAGTACTTACAATAGTGCCTGATACATAGTATTTATTATTGGTCAACTGTCAATCATATGGCAATATTTATAGATTTTATCATAAGATGGGAGGGTAGTTCACTAAATAGCAGCTTTGGTAGGACGGGTGAAGAAAATTTACACAAATGGTTGCTGCTATGGGTAAAACTAATCATGATGGACAACTTCGGATACCCAGGAAATGTACTAGGACACCAGACTCCTGTAAGCAGGCGAGCCTATAAAGGAATGTGAGAGGAGAAAACACAAAGACAAACAAATTCTACTTTTATCTTTCCAGACTACCACTCACCTCAGTGTCCTTCTAATCCACTCTTGATCAGCACTCCCACAATGTTTCCAGCATGCAGAAACAGATGAAAATAACATGGAAAACCTTATTCTCTCTTCACTTCATAGTTAATGCCTCAATGGTACCTGGAAACATTTAGTATTTAAACACCTTCATCAACCCTTTATTACTTGTAAGATAAAAGAATATACCTGCATCTCTTTTTTTTTTCAAATATTGTACTTATTTACTTAGAGAAAGCAAGTGAGAGAGAGAGAGAGCACAAGCAGGGGGAGAGGCAGAGGGAGAGAAAGAAACAGACTCCCCACAGAGCAGGGAGCCCAACATGGGGCTCAATCCCAGGACTCTGAGACCATGACCCAAGCCGAAAGCAGGCACTTAACCAACTGAGCCACCCAGGTGCCCTGACACCTGCATCTCTTAATGATATGATTCTAAGCTATTATTCCTGTCTCAAATGTTGTCACTATTCCCAATGACCCTATGCATCTAAGGGTTCAGTCCACTACCAAATGGTACTCATAGCAGTGAGGTGGTATAATCAATTCTCTTCACCTTAAGGAGGAAGTAGATAAGAGAATAACAAAGAAGGACATATTTCCACCTCACTGAGATGGGGAAAGGAATAGAAAGGACAATCAGTAAAAATTTACTTCATGCTCAAAACATCCTGTTTTACAAATGAGGAAATTGAGATTTTAGCTAGAAGAAAAAATAAGAGAGAATCATAATTCTAATTAAGTGGCAAAGCTGAGTTTTGAATCCCCAAAAGTACTTGTCTCCAAAGCCTGTACTCTTTCAGTTACAGCAGGATGCCACTTCAAGGGTGAGCCCAAATGGAGGAAAGGGCATTAGGAGGAATCTTGTGGTTGCGTTAATTAATATTGATATATAGCAGATCTGTCTTCAGGCCCAGAATATGTATACACAGGAATATGGCAGCTGGAGTGCTAGAAAACATCATGCTATGCATTTTACTTTTTTTTTTTTTTCTTGAAGAACAGAAAGAGGCGTCTGACCTGGCACACTGAGAAGAAATCATGCTTGGTTGGTTCCCTGTCTCCAGCCTGTAAGGAGAGGGTTGGGAGAGAGCCTGTGGCTCTGGATAGAGAAGCAGCTGTCTCTCTGGGGGAGATGAGCTCTGGTTCAGCCAGGCAGGCAGGCAAGCAGCCCAGAGCTGATCAAGAGAATCATCCTCCTCCGAGTTGTTATCATGGGACTCTCAAGGGGTTAAGGATGGCAGATTTTTTGTTGTTGTTGTTGCTATGCACAGTCAGAGAACAAGAACAAGCAGATTGTTGCTGACAACTCTAGGACCACCCCCTTTAATAGGTGAAGGGTGGACTCAACCACAACGCATTCGCTGACGTGCAACTGATCCCCAGAGACTCCAGGCTGTTTTTGTGTGTGATCAATGTAATATTCCACTGCTAAATTTAGGGACCCTGCATCCTATGACAATGGCACCTCACCATGACTAATTAACAACAAAAACTGTGGATGGTGACAGGTTTAATGATTTAATCTCCAAGGTTTTGATTAAATTAAAACCCTTTACCACAGCACAAAAATTTTATAATACACAAGTTAAGGTTATAAAATAATAAGGCTGATACCATAAATCACAAGAAGAAAAAGGGTCTCATGACCCAACCTCTCTCTGTGTCTGTGAGATTAGTCATTTGTGTGTGTGTGTGTGTTTGTGTGTGTAAAATCCTGACGATGTCTGTGTATATATGTAGTAGTGGATGTTAATATGAGTATGAATATAACATGGGAGATGTATATGCACATACATTTCTAAAACAAATTTATGGCTATATAGGGATATACGCACACATGGCTGTGTTTGTTCATGTATATGTTTACATACGTGTGAACAACTTTGAAGATTCATATGCATATATCCATCACTGAAGAAATATGCAGGTATGTGTGGACAACATTGGAGTCACGTATGTATATGTAACCCTGGAAATATAGCTGTGTGTACAGAACTGTGCTTTATGTTTTCAAGTATTGAGATGCGTGGATGCATAAATGTGTGTGTATTCACTTTTGGAGAAGGATTATGCTGATCTTGGGGATGATTTGTATGTATTTTATATATATACAAATTCTATATGGATGTAAACAAGTGGTATGTATATATTTCATACACAATAATACATTTATTATAATATATACAACACATTTATTACAATAATATGCAATATATTGTATATGTACATTGAAAATAAGTTATATAGCATATATTAAAATGTAAATGTGACTATACCACTAGACATATAGCTATATGCATAAAATACTTGAGATGTATTTATTAGTACACATATTAACCTATAAAATGTTATTCATGTGAATTTATATTTAACAATGGAAGTATGTGATATATATAATACTGACGATATGTGTGACTATGTTCATAATATTAGAGATATATATGTAAATATTTTACTACACAGGAAGTGTACACAACACTCCTGATGCATGGTGTTTCCAGGTAATTTTTTTAATTATGTGAAATATATATCACATAAAATTTGCCATTTTAATAATTTTAAATTTGATCATTTTATTAAATATTATTTAAAATTTAAATTAAAATAAATTTAAAAAATAAAAAATAAATTAAAAATATTAAATAATTTTATTAAATGCCATTTAATAATTTTTAAGTATACAGTTCAGTGCATCAGTACATTCACATTGTTGTGCAACCAGCACCATCATCCATTTCCAGAACTTTTTCATCTTGCAAAACTGAAACACTATACCAATTAAACAATAACTTCCCTTTCCCTGCAGCTTTCAATTCCTGGAATCCACCATTGTACTTTTTGTCTCTATAAGTCTGACTATTCTAAAGTACCCCATATGAGTAGAATCATGCAGTATTTCTTCATTTTTTAACAAACTAGCTTATTTCATTTGGCATAAAGGGTTCATCCATGTTGCAGTGTGTGTCATATTTTTCTTCCTTTTTTATATAATTGACATGCAAATTTGTTAGCTTTAGGTATACAACATGTGAATTAAACAATTCTATGTATTAATTGATACCCACTACCTTAAGTATAGTCATCATACAATGTTATTCTAATATTATTGACTATATTCCCTACACTGTACTTTTCATCTCTGTGACTTAGTTTTTATAACTAGAAATTTGTCCCTCTTGATCCCCTTATCTTTTGTGCCAATCCCCCCACTCAACGCCCCTCTGGCAACCACCAGTTTGTTTTCTGTATTTAAGTCTGTTTGTTTTGATTTTTAGATTTCACATGAGTGAAATCACAGGGCATTTGTCTTTCGCTGACTTATTTCACAGTCCATCTATGTTAACATAAATGCAAAGATCTCATTATTTTTATGACAGAGTAATATTCCATCATATATACATGTGTGTATACACACACATATATACAAATATGAAGCACATAAACATATCACATCTTCTTTATCCACTCATCTATTGATGGACAGTTGGGTTGCTTCCATATCTTGGCTATTGTAAATAATGCTACAATAAGCATAATGGTGCATATATCTTTTTGAATTCACGTTTTTGTTTTCTTTGGGTAAATACACAGTAGTGGAATTACTGGACTGTAGGGTAATTCTTTTTAATTTTTTGAGAAATATACATATTGTTTTCCTTTTTTAATCTTATTTTATTTAATTCAATTAATTAGCATATAGTGTATCATTAGACGTAGAGTTCATTTATTCATTAGTTGCATATAACACCCAGTGCTCATTACATCAGGTGCCCTCCTTAATGCCCATCACCCAATTACCCCAGCCCCGCTACCCACCTCCTCTCAGGCAACCTTCAGTTTATTTACTATAGTTAAGAGTCTTGTATGGTTTGTCTCCCTCTCTGATTTCATCTTATTTTATTTTTCTTTCCCATCCCCTATGTTCATCTGTTTTGTTTCTTAAATTCCACATGTGAGTGAAATCATATAATATCGGTCTTGCTCTGATTAACTTATTTCACTCAGCATAATATCCTCCAGTTCTATCCATGTAACTGCAAATGGTAAGAGTCTATCATTTTTGATGGCTGAGTAATATTCCAGTGCATATATACCACATCTTCTTTATCCATTCATCTGTTGATGGACATCTGCACTCTTTCCATAGTTTGACTATTGTAGATATAGCTGCTATAAACTTTGGGGTGCAGGTGCCCCTTCAGATCACATTTGTATCCTTTGTGTAAATACCTAGTAGTGCAATTGTAGGATAACTCTATTTTTATTTATTTTTTTTAAAGATTTTATTTATTTGAGAGAGAGAATGAGAGATAGCATGAGAGGGAAGAGGGTCAGAGGGAGAAGCAGACTCCCTGCTTAGCAGGGAGCCCAGTGTGGGACTTGGTCCCAGGACTCCAGGATCATGACCTGAGCCGAAGGTAGTTGTTTAACCAACTGAGCCACCCAGGTGCCCAAGGATAACTCTATTTTTAACTTTTTGAGGAACTTCCATACTGTTTTCCAGAGTAGCTGTACTAGCTTACATTCCCACCGACAGTGTCCATTCTGTTTTCCATAGTGGTTGCACCAAATTTCATTCCCACCAATTATGCATAAGGGTTCCTTTTTCTTCGCCAGCACTCATTATTTCTTCCTTTTTTATTCTAGTCATTCTAACAGGTGTATGGTGATACCTCATTGTGGTTTTGATTTTATTTCCCTAATGATGAGTGATGTTGAACATCTTTTTATGCATCCATTGGCCATCTGCATGTCTTCTTTGGAAAAATGTCTATTCAGGTCTTCTGCCCATTTTTTTAAAATTTTATTTTATTATGTTAATCACCATACATTACATCATTAGTTTTTGATATAGTGTTCCATGATTCATTGTTTGCATATATAACACCCAGTGTTCCATTCAATACGTGCCCTCTTTATTACCCATCACCAGGCTAAACCATCCCCCCACCCCCTCCCCTCTAGAACCCTCAGTTTGTTTCTCAGAGTCCATAGTCTCTCATGGTTCATCTCCTCCTCTGATTCCCCCCCTTTATTTTTCCCTTCCTACTATCTTCTTTTTTTTTTAACATATAATGTATTATTTGTTTCAGAGGTACAGGTGTGTGATTCATCAGTCTTACACAATTCACAGTGCTCACCATGGCACATACCCTTCCCGATGTCTATCACTCAGCCACCCCATCCCTCCCAGCCCCCACCACTCCATCAACTCTCAGTTTGTTTCCTGAGATTAAGAATTCCTCATATCAGTGAGATCATATGATACATGTCTTTCTCTGATTGACTTATTTCGCTTAGCATAATACCCTCTAGTTCCATCCACGTTGTTGCAAATGGCAAGATTTCATTTTTTTGATGGCTGCATAATATTCCATTGTGTGTATGTATGTGTGTGTGTGTGTATATATATCACATCGACTTTATCCATTCATCTGTTGATGGACATCTTAGCTCTTTCCATAGTTTGGCTATTGTGGGCATTGCTGCTATAAGCATTGGGGTGCATGTACCCCTTCAGATCCCTACATTTGTATCTTTGGGGTAAATACCCAGTAGTGCAATTTCTGGGTCATACGAGAGCTCTATCTTCAACTTTTTGAGGAACCTCCATAATGTTTTCCAGAGTGGTTGCACCAGCTTGCATTCCCACCAACAGTGTAGGAGGGTTGCCCTTTCTCCACATCCTTGCCAACATTTGTCATTTTCTGACTTGTTAATTTTAGCCATTCTGACTGGGGTGAGGTGGTATCTCATCGAGGTTTTGATTTGGATTTCCCTGATGCTGAGCGATGTTGAGCAGTTTTTCATGTATCTGTTGGCCCTCTGGATGTCTTCTTTGGAAAAATGTCTGTTCATGTCTTCTGCCCATTTCTTGATTGGATTATTTCTTCTTTGGGTGTTGAGTTTGATAAGTTCTTTATAGATTTCTGATACTAGCCCTTTATCTGATATGTCATTTGCAAATATCTTCTCCTGTCCGTTGTCTTTTGGTTTTGCTGACTGTTTCCTTTGCTGTGCAAAAGCTTTTTATCTTGATGAAGTCCCGATAGTTCATTTTTGCCCTTGCCTTTGGTGATGTTTCTAAGAAGAAGTTGCTGTGGCTGAGGTTGAAGAGGTTGCTGCCTGTGTTCTCCTCTAAGATTTTGATGGACTCCTGTCTCACATTGTCTTTCATCCATTTTTAATCTATTTTTGTGTATGGTGTAAGAAAATGGTCCAGTTTCATTCTTCTGCATGTGGCTGTCCAATTTTCCCAACACCATTTGTTGAGAAGACTGTCTTTTTTCCATTGGACATTCTTTCCTGCTTTGTTGAAGATTAGTTAACCATAGAGTTGAGGGTCCATTTCTGTTCTGCCCATTTTTTAATTGAAGTGTGTGTGTTGAATGGTATAAGTTCTTTATATATTTTGGGTATTAATCCCTTATTGTATATATCATTTGTAGATATCCTCCCCCACTCAGTAAGTTGTCTTTTTGTTTTACTGATAGTTTCCTTTACTATGTAAAAGTTTTTCATTTTGATATAGTCTCAATAGTTTATTTTTGTGTTTGTTTCCCTTGCCTGAGGAGACATATCCATAAATATGTTGCTAAGGCCAATGCCCAAGAGATTACTGCCTATGTTTTCTTCTAGGAGTGTTATGGTTTCACCTCTCACATTTAGTCTTTAATCCATTTTGAGTTTATGTTTGTGTATGGTGTTAGAAGGTGGTCCAGTTTCATCCATTTGCATGTAGCTGCCAGTTTTCCCAGCACTTGTTTAATGAGGAGATCCTCCTTTCCTTCTTGTATATTCTTGTCTCCTTTGTCATAGATTAATTGACCAGAGGAGGTGTGGGTTTTCCTTCTTTTTTAAAACTGAATGATATTCCATTGTATGTACATTGTATGTATATACCATATTTTGTTTGTCCATTCATCTGTCAATGGATACTTGGGCTTCTTTGATCTTTTGACTACAGACATATCTTGTTTTATTGTGCTTTGATTTATAACACTTCTCAGATATTGCTTTCTTTCTTTTCTTTTTTCTTTTTTTTTTTACAAAGTGAAGGTTTATGACAACCCGGCTTCAAGCGTTTATTGGTACCATTTTTCTAATAGCATTTATATCTCTGTTTCACATTTTGGTAATTTTCATAATATTTCAAACTTTCTCATTATATTTGTTATGGTGATCTGTGATCAGTGATCTCTGATGTTACTATCATAATTTTGGGGGAGCACCAGAAACCATGCCCATGTAAAACAATGAACTTAATCAATAAATGTGTGTGTCCTGACTGCTTCATCAACTGGCTGTTCTCCATCTTTCCCTCTCTCCTTGGGCCTCCCTATTCTTTGAGACACACTGATATTAAAATTATGCCAATTAATAATTGCATAATGGCTTCTGAGTGTTCAAGTAGAAGGAGGTGTCAAACATCTCTCCTTTAAATCAAAAGCTAGGAATAATTAAGCTTAGTGTGGAAGGCATGTTGAAAGCCAAAATAAGCTGAAAGCTAGGTTTCTCATGCCAAACAGTTAACCAAGTTGTGAATGAAAAGGAAAGTTCTTGAAGGAAGTTAAAAGTGCTCCTTCAGTGAACACCTGGATGATAAGAAAATAAAATAGCCTTATTGATGACGATATTTCCTTAAGCCAAAGGCTAATCTAGAGTAAGAGCCTAACTCCCTTCAGTTCTGTGGAGACTGAGGGAGATGAAGAAGTTGCAGAAGAGAAGTTTGAAGCTGGAAGAGGTTGGCATATGAGGTCTAAGGAAAGAAACTGTCTTCTTAAGAAAAGAGTGCAAAGTGAAGTAGCAAGTGCTGATGTAGAAGCTACAGCAAGTTATCCAGATCTTGCTAGGATAATTCGTGAAGGTGGCCCCACTAAACAATATATTTTCAATGTAGATGAAAAGCCTCCTATTGGAAGAAGATGCCATCTAGGACTTTGATAGCTAGAGTGAAGTCAATGTCTGGCTTCAAAGTTTCAAAGGACTGGCTAACTCTCTTGTTAGAGGCTAAGGCAGGTGGTGACTTTAAGTCAAAGACAGTGCTCGTTTACTATTCAAAAACTCCTAGAGCCCTGAAGAATTTTGCCAAATCTATTCTGCCTGTGCTCTATAAGTGGAACTATAAACCTTAGATGACAGCACATCTGTTTACACCATGGTTTACTGAATATTTTAAACCCACTGTTGAGACCTACTACCCAGAAAAAAAAATGTTTTTAAAAATATCACTGCTCTTTGACAATGTACCTGGTCACCCAAGAGCTCTGATGGAGATGTGCAATTAGATTAATGTTGTTTTCATGACTCCAAACACAACATCGATTCTGTAGCCCATGGCTCAGGGAGTCATTTCAACTTTCAAGTCTTATTATTTAAGGAGTACATTTCATAGCACTATAACTGCCATAGAGAGTGATTCCTCTGATGGATCTGGG
Organism: Callorhinus ursinus; assembly: GCF_003265705.2. Lineage (NCBI taxonomy): Eukaryota > Metazoa > Chordata > Mammalia > Carnivora > Otariidae > Callorhinus > Callorhinus ursinus. The sequence continues at coordinate 19,670,495 of NW_027397083.1, read as the reverse complement.
CAAAGTAAACTGAAAAGCTTCTGGAAAGGATTCACCATTCTAGATACCATTAAGAACATTTATGATTCATGGGAAAAGGTCAAAATATCACCAAGAACAGGAGTTTGGAAGAAGTTGATTCCAACCCTCATGGACAATTTTGAGGATTTGCAGACTTCAGTGAAGGAAGTTAACTGTGGATGTGGTAGAAATAGCAAGAGAACTAGAATTTGAAGTGGAGCCCAAAGATGTGACTGAATTACTGCAATCTCATGACCAAACTTTAATGGATGAGGAGTTGCTCCTCAGGAATAAGCCAATAAAGTGGTTTCTTGAGATAGAATCTACTCTTGGTGGCAATGCTATGAAGACTGTTGAAATGACCACAAAAATTGAGAATATTACAGGCCAGGTTTGAGACGGTTGAAAAAAGTTCTGTGGATAAAATGCTGTCAAACAGCATCTCATGCTACCAAGAACATTTTTGTAAAAGGAAGAGTCAATTGATAAAGCAAACATCACTGTTATCTTATTTTAAGAAATTACCACAGCTACTGCAACCTTCAGCAGCCAACATCCTGATCAGTCAGCAGCCAGCAATACTGATGCAAGGCCCTCTACCAGCAAAATGATTACAATTTGCTGAAAGCTCAAATAACAGTTAGCATTTTTAGCAACAGAGTATTTTTAATTATGGCATGTATATGTTTTTTTAGACATAATGCTATTACACACTTAGACTATAGTATAGTGTAAACATAACTTTTATATGTACATTGGGAAACTAAAACAATTCATTAGTCACTTTATTGTGATACTCCTTTTATTGTGTCTAGAACAAAACCCACACTATTTGAGGCATACCTATATTGTGAATAATACTACAATCAACATTTATGTACAAATATTTGTTCATGTTCCTGCCTTCAGTCCTTTTAGGTATAATACTGTAAGTGGGATTGCTTGATCATAAAGTAATTCTATTTTTACTTTTTTGAGGAACTGACATATTATTTTCCATAGTGGCTGTATATAATGCTTTTATTTGTAAATGTTCACTATATAGGAAACATTTATACTATGCATTTATATTTTTTAATTATAGAACTATAGATATAGAATGTGAATATAAAGCACTGGTTGTATGAGTGTGTATATAACACTGAAGCTAGATTGAATATATACCATGAAATATGTGTGTGTGTAATAGTGATGATTTATATTCAATATTGTTCGCTCATTAACAAATATCTTTTTTTTTAAGATTTTATTTATTTATTTTACAGAGGGAGAGAGACAGCCAGAGAGGGAACACAAGCAGGGGGAGTGGGAGAGGGAGAAGTGGGCTTCCTGCTGAGCAGGGAGCCCAATGCAGGGCTCGATCCCAGGACCCTGGGATCATGACCTGAGCCGAAGGCAGACACTTAATGACTGAGCCACCCAGGTGCCCCAACAATGAACATTTCTATTAGTGACTTTTGCTCTATAAAAAATCACCCGAAAACATAGTAGCTTAAAATAATAACAAATGACTTTGTTCATAAACCTGAAATATGCCAGAGCTTGGCAGGGATAGCTCTTTCAGATCCAAGCTCATAACCTGAGTAGCTTGATTGGAGCTGGAGGATCTGCTTTTACAATGGCTCAATTCAGTCAAATGGCTGGTAAATCTGTGCTGACTGTCATCTGAGGATTCCACCATGGCTGTGGGGCATCAGCTTCAGTTCCTCTCCACCTGAGCCTCTTCATGGGTTGACTGGACTTCCTTACCACATAGTGGCTGTGTTTTAAATGCAGGCTCTTAAGAGAAGCTGGTGAAAACTGTATTGCTTTTCATGACCTAACTCTCAAAATCATCATAGTATCACTTCTGCCATTCAGATTTAAGGGAGAGATCATGGACCCTACCTCTTGATGGAAAGAATATCCAAACCTCATTGTAAGAAGAATATTTGAAATGGAAGATACTGTCATGGCCACTTTTAGAAAGAACAATCTGCCACAGTCACATGTTATTATTTCCAAACAGTTTGAAAGATACATTTGTTAATTCATGCAAAAAATATTTATTAAATGCCTACTGTGTGTCAGCACTTGGGATTAAACAATAAAGAAAACACATAAAGTACTTGCCCTTGTGGAGCTTATATTACAGAAGAAGAAATCAGGAGAAAAACAAGTTTCTGTCATGTCAGATGATAAGTGTTAGAGAGAAAAATAAATCAATGTAATGGGGAAAGGGAATGGTGAGGATTGGAGAATTATTTATATAGGATGGTCTGGGACATAATCTCCAGTGAGGTGACTTTTGAGCAGATACCTGAGGAATGGGGAGGAACTAAGCCTTAGGGTAAAATTCTAAATGGAGTCATGGATAAAAGGCCTTGAAGTCTAATGGCCCTTGATGTTTGAGAAAGAGTATGACCAGTATACCTGGAGTATGACAGAGGAGAGAGGGAAGAAACGAAATCATAGATGTGATGGGTGCCAGATCATATGAAATAGTAGGAAGATGATATTGCCTTTCCTGTTGAAAAAAAAAAATCCTCAAAGAAACATACCACTAATAGCATTCTTTTTAGTTGCATTGTCTTTGTTTCAATCACATTCTTTCCATGAATGTGGAATACAAAAGAAAAAGCCATTGTGTGTGATAAGTTAGTGGGCATCAGCTGTCATCTGGATTTGTAGGAAGTTGGCCAACTGATGGAAATTGCCTCTAACCTTGGGGATAAAAATTCAGGTCTCAGAAGAATATGAGACATCTCTTCTGTCTGAATCTGTTCTCTCTGCCTGCTTTATGCCACATCTGTGCACATAAAATGTTCAACATATTCACTGACCTGAATGGCAGAGGTAATAATGGGGTTGGCATTTAGATGTTTAGATTTGTGCTCATCAAAAGGACTCACAGAAGATTTTGAAGTTTGGTTTCCTTACACCCCAATGCCCTCAGAAAATTGGGTGAATCCTTCTCTTTCTCACCATTAACATTGGAAATAATAAATGAAGAACAGCTGCAAGGAAACCAGCCAAATGCCCAGCAAACTGATTAGTCTCTTGAGGAGTTTCTTTAGTGCACAGTTGTTTTTAAAACTGGTTGCAGCAACCCTCAGTTTGTTTCCTGAGATTAAGAATTCCTCATATACGCAAACAATGAATCATGGAACGCTACATCAAAAACTAATGATGTAATGTATGGTGATTAACATAACATAATAAAACTGGCTGCAGATTAGCAGCACCTGGGGAGCTTTGCCCACTTCAGTGCTCTGGCATTGGACCCAGGCATGAGTTGTTGTTTTTTGTTTATTTGTTTGTTTTTTAGCTCCCTAGGTGATACTAACATGCAGCCATATTTGAAAACCAGCACTTTTGCTATCAGGCTGTGGCTACTAGATGCTACAAGATGGCTTAAGCAACATCATGCAAAATAAATTAGTATGCCTAAAGATTAAAACTTATTGAAATCCCAATTTCCAAACAGTTTCTCTGAAAACACTTTCTTTGTACCTGCTAGGTTTACAATTACCACTGAAAATGTCTGTGACATCATTTGGCTTATCCTTCACTCCATTCTTTTCTTCCCAAATTTGCTCTTCATCTTCTTTGAGAGAGCAAGCAACATCATTCCTTTCTTCTGAAAATATCTTCTGAATAATCCTGGCCCCTTGCAAAATTCTCTAAGTCCATGTTTTTCATATTTGGGGATTATGATACACATATATTCATTAATTATAAAATGTTTCTTCCATCCCTTTGTTTTTCACTTTTTCTTTCCCTACTTTTCTATCTGCATGATAGTTGTTGATCACAGCAAATGAGATCAAAACATTGACCAACTTGGGCAGACATCTGCTTAAATTACTTTGAGAGGTTTGGGATCAAAGTATCAACAATGAAAAAAGTAGAGCCCCAGTAAAAGCATTTCTCCATTGAATTTTATATAATCATCTTCAGTTATATGCTTTTACTTTTCTCATCTCCAACAATAAGGTATGGGAACTTCTTGAAGAACCATTTGGACCATGTTGTTTTAGGATATTTGTTGATATACTTGACCTCACATAGCTCTACAGTCACACGCTATTGTACTGCATAATGTTTCACCAGCTCTCTGGGTACCTTTTAAGGTAGTCAAGTTGACACATAAAATTAATAACTAATATTAATAATGATATCACCATGGAACGCTAAGTTGCAGATATTTGCAAATATTTCTCTACAACATCCTCTCCACATCTAGTCAGTTACCAAAGGCTCTGTTTTTACCTCAGAATGAACACCTGAATGAGCAATTCTCTCCATCACTACTAACCCCATCTATCTCTTATCTGGACAATTGTGACATAATTATCTCATTCCCACCAATTTTTTTTTCCTTCTGAGGCTCATTGCCCACAGTTTTCCTTTAAAAATGAAGTTAAGTCATATAGCTCTTTGGCTCTAAGGGTAATTGATTTCACTCTTCTAGTGGGATTATGGTCAAATTCCACGATTTGGTACCACTTCCTCATATCTATTTTCTCCCTTTTTCTCTAGATTCATTCACTGGCACTGTCTCATGTCACATAATGATCTCATCAACGCTTATGACTTAAAAAGCCATCAAAATGTGGAAATCCCACAAATTCATATCTGAAGTCCAGAACTCTCTCTGAATTCGAGGATCTTACGTCTGTTTGCTCTAGATCTTAACTTGTGTTTCTAGTAGATATTGAAAAACTCACTACTTCAAAGCAAAATTCTCTATAGTACCCTACCCCAAATTTGTTTCTCCTGAAGTACTCCCAATTTAGAGAATGGTAATTCCATTCTTCCGGTTGCTTAAGCCCAACGTTAGAGTCATCCTTGAGTCCTTTTTTTTTTTAAAATAATCCATCAGCAGCTCTTAACAGCACTATCTAAAAGAAACAAACAAAAACATACAACAAAACACCAAAAATAAAACTGAGTCCCACTGTTTTTTGCCACTTGCATTGCTGTCACCCTCGTCTAAGCCACCATTGTTTCCTTCATAGCATGCTCTCCTGTCCCCTAAACTCTTTCTCACAGGACAGGCAGATCACTAGATCAGTAGATATCTTTGACTAAAATTCTCCAGTGACTGCCCATCTCTTTCATAGTAAAAGAGTAAGTCTTTTCAACTAGATCCAAGGCCTTCATTATGTGGTCCTCATTTCTACTCTGACCTCATTCTTTTCTGCTTTCATGCTTCCATTCTGCTCCTGGCATACTAGCTCCCTAAGTATCGTCTGATGTAATAAACATGACTTAACCCCAAGATTTTAGGGCAGTTTTCTCTGTCTGGTGTATTTTCCCCCAGTATCTAAATGTACTCTCTCATTTCCTCCAGGTCTCTGATAATGTCATTTCATCAGTATGGCCTTCAAGACCACCCTACACGTATCCAACATTCCTAGCTATACACTGTCTATGTTCTAATTTTCCCCATAGAGCTTTTCACCATCTGACACATTCTGAATCTGTTGTTGTTTATTGTTTTTCTCCCCTAGTTAGAATATTAGCTGCACAGGAGCAGGAACTTTTTTCCACCCAATTTTGTTCACTATTGTATTCTTAGTGAGTAGAATAATGCCTGATACGCAGTAGTTGCTCAGTAAATATTAGTTAAGTAAATGGATGAATAAATTGTCCTGAGCTCTAGCTATATAAGCTTTCTTATTATCTGAAGATACTAGGTATTTTTCTAATTAGTTATTGGCACACATGTTCTTTCTTCTGCTTGGTGAGCCATCTCCACTCCCTCAGACTTTATGACTTTTGCTGTTACTTACTTTGTAAAACCTCTAGCTCCCTCAGGCAATTGTGGATTCATTCAGTTGTTGCAATAGCTTTTTGTTTATTAGCATTCTGTGTTTAGAAGTATCTGTTAGAACATTGCAACATGGTCTCATAAGTATTTATTCCTATGAAACTCCCTGTTTCTTAAGGATAGGAACTGGACCTTATTTATCCTTGAATATGCAGCATATAGCATAGAATGTCAATATATATTTGCCAAATGAAGGAATTAGTAATTCAACAGTTCAGATCTATATATCAGTCTGTGAGTGTCCAGGAATGCTGACTGGGAACAAAAGACAAAAACAAGATGTGCAAGAAAGAATACCAGGTGACATTTCTTCCCAAAAGTGGAAAATAATTGTTTTGTGAATTGTATTTGCGTGAACTGATAGGAAATGGAGATTAAAGTGAAAATCAACTAATGGAATTTGAAAAGGCAAGTCGGGGTCAGATTGGGTCCTTCTCTTTCTCACCAACAAAAGTGTTGTCTGGTTGGAACAAGACAGGAGAAATGGCTATTAGATGATGCTTATGTAGTGCTACTAATGAGATCTGGGTCATAGGTGAAAGCAATTTGCCAAGTGTAGCACAAACTTTTCTCTTTTGTCTTAGAATTTGTGACAATAATTTTTATGAGTATTATTCAGGGACTGTAACCAGGCTGAAAACTCTTTTCCAGGCAGACAAAACTTAGATGTGATTAATCTTAGAAATGGCCCCTTTTAATAGACTATAGGTATGAGTGTGAAAGCACCTGTTGGGGTTTCCTTCCTAAGTCTCTGACACTAACAAGATGAATAGGGGAAGCCAGTTAGGGCTGGAAACTTCAGAGCTACTTCTGATAGTAGGAAACACTAAAGCCACTTCATTGGAGATGCCATCATACCCAAATAACCATATTACATAATCACCCAGAGCAGACTGTGAGAAACAACATCCTATTGATCACTCTGTGTATCCCCCCCTTTTTTTAAGTAAGTTTTACCTCCAGCATGGGGCTTGAACTCATGACTCCAAGATTAAGAGTTATATGCTCTATGCTCTACTGACTGAGCCAGCCAGGTACCCCCACTCTGTGTATACTGAGACACATCTTTATTCTGTATGTTGCAGCTTATATAATTCAAATCCATTCTAGTTCTCTAGTGAATTGATATGGTATTGGGTACAGATTCTTCTTAGATAACCTTTACCAATTTGAGGTATTCTCTATTATTCCTAGTTTGAAAGGTTTATTAATATTATTATTATGAATGGATATTGAATTTTGTCAAATGCTTTTTTGCATTTACTGAAATTACCATACAGTTTTTCTCCTTATTTTGTTAATATAGTGTTATATTACTAGATTCAATTTAAGTATTTGAGACATATTATTCTATAGATTTACTTTCTGGTAATATCTTTGTCTAATTTATGTATCAGGGAAATCCTGGCCTCATAAGATGCCAGACGGGAAGTCTTGTAATTTCTGGAAGAATTTGTATATCGTGTAGAGTTGAAATTATTTATCTCTGGGGCACCTGGGTGGCTCAGCCATTAAGCGTCTGCCTTCGGCTCAGGTCATGATCTCACGGTCCTGGGATCAAGCCCCGCATCGGGCTCCCTGCTCAGCGGGAGGCCTGCTTCTCCCTCTCCCAACCCCCTTCCTGGGTTCCTGCTCTCGCAGGAACCCATTTATCCCCTATTTATAAATGAAATCATTTGGTATTGTTTTTCTCTGACTTATCTCATGTAGTATAATATCCTCTGGGTCCATCCATGTTGTCACAGATGGCAAGATCTTATTCTTTTATGGCTGAATAATATTCCACTATGATACACACACACAAACACACTACATTTTTTTATCCATTCATCCATCAATGAACATTTGGGTTGCTTCCATATCCAGGCTCTTGTAAATAATGCTTTTATAAAAATCAGGTGCACATATTTTTTCAAATTAGCATTTTCATTTTCTTTCAGCAAATAGGCGGTAGTATTATTACTGGATTGTATGGTATTTCTATTTTTAATTTTTTGAGGAGCCTCCATACAGTTTTCCAGAGTGGCTACATGATTTACATTCCTACCAATAGTGAATGAGGGTTGTTTTATCTCCCCATCCTCACTGAACACTTGCTGTCTTTTTGATTCTAGCCATTCTGACGGGTGTCAAGTAGTGTCTCATTGTGGTTTTGATTTGCATTTCCCTGATGATTAGTGATGTTGAGCATTTTTTCATGTGTCTGTTGGCTGTCTATATGTCTTTTTCAGAAAAATGTCTATTCAAAACCTCTATTTTTAATTGGATTTTTTTTAGTATTAAGTTATATAAATCCCTTATATATTTTGGATATTAAGCCTTTATGGATATAGCATTTGCAAATGTCCTCTGCCATTCAGTAGGATGCCTTTTTGTTTTGTTTATGGCTTCCTTTGCTGTGTAAGAGACTTTTTATTTTGATATGATCCTAATAGTTCATTTTTGCTTTTATTTCCCTTGCCTGATATCTAGAAAAATGTTGCTAAGGCTAATGTCAGAGAAATTGTGGCCTCTCTTTTCTTCTAGGAGTTTTATGGTTTCGGTTCTCATATTTAGGTCTTTAATAGATTTGGGGCTTATCTTTGTATATGATGTAAGAAAGTGGTTCAGTTTCATTCTTTTGCATGTAGCTGTTCAGTTTTCCCAGCAATATTTATTGAAGAGGCTGTCTTTTCCCCATTGTATATTCTTGTATCTGTTGTCCTAGATTAATTGACTATATAGTTATGAGTTTATTTTTGGACTCTATTCTGTGCCCTTGATCTATATGTCTGTTTTTGTGCTGGTACCACACTGCTTTGACTACTACAGGGTTGTAGTATATCTTAAAATTTGGATTTATGATACCTCCAGCTTTGTTCTACATTAAGATTTCTTTAGATTTTTTTCTTTTTTTAATGAAATTTGATAGTTTGTATCTTTCAAAGGCTGTATCTATTTCATATATATATGGCAGAAAGGTGTCCATTAGATTGCCTTATTCTTTGAACAACTGTAGGATCTGTAGTAAAGTTCTCTTTCATTCCTGAAAAAAATTGGTTGGTTGGTTGGTTGGTTCTTCTTTGGTCTGGCTAAATATTTATCTGTTTCAAAGAACGAGCTTTTTTTTTTTTTCATTGATATCCTATGTTCTGTTCCTGTTTTCAAGAATAAATCCAGTATCAATTATTCCATCATGGCTAGAAGTTGAAGTCTTATATTTTGATGATTTTATGTTTAACCTTACTGTGTGTACTGAAATTATTTTTCAAATATTGGTGTAGTTTATATTTAAATTAAAATAATGCTAAAGGGATGGTAAAAATAAATCAGGAAAATTAAATGTTGAGATTTTAGATAGAGTAGATCTATAAGTGATTCTTAAAGGAAGAGTTATAGAATCATACATATGTTTGTTACATTTCTGTGACTATGAATTTTCTTTCCCTGTTCCTGAATTCTACTAATTTAAAAAGTGCTATCTTGATTGCAGAACAATGTCAAGGTTAAGAATGTAGCTAAGACCTGACCACTGCCTTAGAGTTGTTCATAGTCAAGCAGAAAGATGAAATTTGAGAAATACTAACAATGTAAAGTAGATTGAGAAAGGGTCATAGAATATATAAATAACCTATTACAGTATTTCATTTTCCATATATGAAAGCAATATTCATGACTCATGGCTAGAATCAGCCTGCAAATCAAAACAGAGCGAAATATTTCCAATAGAAGATCTAACACTTTTTTTTCTATAATAGATGAAAAGGTACAGAGATTCCAGAAATATTCCTAATTGCTTATTTACAAAAAGCAGAGACAGGATACAGAAAGGAGCAAAAAATTAGAGTGAAATAGGGGAAAGCAATGGAACTTATAAGTTGTCTTGATAATGGTTACTCCATTTTTGGATGTCTCAATGAGTGTGATATATCAAATAATTGCCTGATAACCCTTTTAGACAGAATACAATTATGAAAATATCTGTGGGTCTTTATTTGAAAATGAGTTAATAGTACCCAATTTTGTCTAGAAACTATTTTCCAGTTGCTAAATTATAAGATATTTCAAGGGCATCATGAACATGGATATATTGCCCATCACTTAATTGTTTCCATACTTCAGGGTAGTTGTAAGTGGAAATTAATATTTCTGAGATAAAAGAGCTAATATTCAATCCTGCCACTAGGAGGGAAAAAAATTTAGCAATTAAATTTAAAAAAAAGTTTAAATAGAAAATCAGACCTGCCCCATAGTGTCAAATTATTATCACATCATATTATAAGTGGCAATACCATTATGGCCCTTAGAAATTGCTTGGTTTTGCCATTTCAGAGAAAGTTCTGTGATATTGAGAATCTAATAGTAGCTTTAATGAAGAGACAAATTGGAAAACTTTAACAATTTAAATATATTTTCAAACATTTTATGGTTTGGCAAAATAATCATAATGTAATTGTTAAGTTTACAAAACAGAAAATAAATGTAAAAACTTTGTGATGAAAACTTTTGTAAAGAAAAATCATATTTATTTTAAAATATATTACTAAAATATTACCAATGCTTATTACTGGGATGATAAGATAACAAATGATTATAATATTTTTCATTTAACTTGTCTGGATATTTAGGATCTTTCTAAAACTAAAATAAAATCTATGATAAAATTAGAATTTTAGAAATCCAAAATTAAAATATTAGCAACAAATGTGATTTAGTGGGTCATCACATTTTAGAAAAAGAATTCCAACAAACTAGTGTTCCTAAATTGGGGAGGATTTCTGGATTATAAATTATAAATTTTGTTTGCTAGGTTATTATTCTATGATAAATATTTTACTTCTGAGTTTATAAATTTTGGCTTTAAATATTTTGTTTACTTTCAGGGTGCTGTCTCTGAAATTTAGGTGCATTGCCACTACAAGGTACCTAAGTTTCAGAAAGTGGGATTTCTGAAAAACAAGCAGAATTTCATGATTTATCTTACAGTTAAAATAATAATAATAAAGATAACCATTTGCTAAAGCATTTAAATTTAAACAGTGAATAATTTCTAAATTGAAAGGTAATGCTTTAAAACTAATATTTTATTTGAAGAGTTATTTTTCAATTATCTTCACCAATAAATCACTTTTCTTTTATTCATGTACTCTAATGCTAATTTTACATACTGAGCTTGGTCAGAAAGTCCATCAAAATTCACTGAGTTTAAAGCTCTTTTCAAACCATTCTGGAACATATGCAGTGTTCTGAGTGTCAGACTAGTTGATGCAGTGGAAAATGTTGATGATCTAATCCCGTCTTCCTTCCTAGAAGAATTCTAATTTTGTTCCAGAGGTGGCCCTATTTGATTTATGCACTTAACATTTCCTTCTGGTAACAGCCATAGGTTCAGAAAATGACTTGACCCAGCTGGAGTCAACCAGAACCTAGATTTTGCTGGGAGCTTCTCAGAGAAATATTCTTAAGAAAAATGCAGGAAGAGAGAGCCTTACTTCTGCCTGTTGTGAGAAGTGGATGTGAATTGCAAAGGCCTCTCTCCTGGTTCTGAGGATGAAGTGAACACACAGAGCCAAAGAATTCATAGGAAATAGAGCCAGAACCACTTGATTAAGTCTGTTCTTTTTGACTTTCTGTTAGATTAGTCAAACAGTATTAATTTTTTGAGCCAATTTGATTGGGATTTTCTGTCACTTATAGCCAGAAGCCTCCTGATAGAGCAGACAGTCATGCCCTCAGGGCACTCTCTTTATGGTCAGGCACCTGGACCACCTCAGGGCCACTCCTGGCCACTGGCTTGCTTTCTTAGTGATTGCCCTCTGAAGTTTATCTTTTTCCAATCACTGTATCTCTTAGCCAAAATGATGAAAAGGGTGCCCAAAGGGAGTTTTTAAAAATTAACTTTTCTCCTAGTCTTATAAATTTGCCAGTTTGAAAAGCCTTTATTGGTGTGTGTGTGTGTGTGTGTGTGTGTGTGTGTGTGTGATATGTGCATGTGCACATGTATAATTTTATATATATTTTTCACCATATTTCCAAATGAAACTTTGGAAAGCCAAATTTGTATTTATCATGATTTTCCTCAGGGAGATTGGACTGCAGGGTCCCTAAATGTAGGGTGGTGTTTTTTAGTGGAAAGATTTTATGAGGTAAAATAAACCCAAGTGAGTATCTGCTCAGTCATCCCCTAGCTATGTACCTGGGCCAAATGATTTCATCTTTCTGCTTTTAGGAATATCCTTGCTATTATTCATAGTAGTACCTACCCCACATGGTTGCTTACAGGTTTAAATGAAATAATACAATATTTCACATCTCAGATCCTAGCACAAGCAATCAACTGTTTACTCCCTTCTTTCTTTGTTCATGAGAGAAACCCATGTGAATCTCTAGTTATTCCTTTACTTGAGAAACATAAAATCCACAATGTCTACAATCCTTCCAAAACTAGAAGGTACAATATTTTATTTCTATAATGATTTTTTTTCATTTTTACATAGTTTAATTCTTTCCAAAATTAAGGTAAATTGCTTAGTGCCATCTCTTGAGTTTATTTTTCTGAGAAAACCCTATTAACTCCAAAGGAGTTTTGAAAACTTATAGAGAAGAAGTCTTGTAAGCAGTTTCATTAAACAGAAGTGATCAATAGAGAAAAATCTAATCCTATCACTACCCTTTACTCTAGCAACAAAAATCAAATTCCCAAGGCCCACCTGCATCTGTAAGGTATAAAGATATTTACACTTTTCTGTCCTATTTTCAAGAAACTGAACCCACCAAATACTTTGTCTTTTAGGAACATCTTGCATATTTATGTGCGAGTCCTAAAGTTTCCATGACCTTGCAGTTTGCTATTAACATTTTGTGTAGTCTTTGTCCTAGCTAGAGATATATGAACGCATTTTATACAGAGCCCAAATGTTGGCCAGACCTTCTTATACATAAAGATAGATCTTTCCCTTGGAACTAATTTTCCACCAAGATATATTACAGAATAGGTTACATTTGTCCTGGCCAGCAAGAAAACCACACTCTATTCAATATCAAATGTGTGAGTTGATACACTAAGAATTTTCAATAATTTTGGTTTTCTAGACTTATAAGGAAATGGAGCCATTTTCAATTTTTTAAAAGTCTGCCTATATTACTAAGACCAGATGACAAAAACAGCAACAACAACCAATATTTTAGTATCTGTTATGTGCCCAGTATTGTGTTCTTTTGTGTTTTTTGTGCATTTTCTCATTTAATCGTCAGAATATTCCATCAAGTAGGTATTATTTGATATAGCTATTTCACAGAGGTCAAAACTGAAGCTGTTATGTTAAGAAATTTGATGAAGGTGACTGGGCTAGAATTTGGAAACAGGAATTTAGGACATTAAATCTAAAAATATGTCTAAATCTAGGCCCATTATTGCCAATTTCAATAATACATACCACCCCCCAAAATGGATTGGGGTTCTACTTTAGTTTTAAAACATGATCAAACAATTAGTTCAGTTTGAAATGCACAAAATAAACTGATATGGAAGAAATAACAAATATATTCTTATTTAAAACTTTTCTCTCCTTAGTCATAGACATTTATTCATTTGAATAGCATTTACAGGCACTTCTCCAGAATAGCAGGTGTGTATTTCCCAATGAATTCTTCCCAAAGAAGAGGAGCAAATTGACGTGTATCAAATTTCAATTGACTTACTTTATTAATTACATATGACACTGATTAAAGATTTTCCAGAAGTTCATCTATATCCTAGCTAAAATAATTTATCACTGGGCATTAGGTTTTGAGCTCTTTTCACATTTGACATATACAAATTTGTAGTATATAGCCATTGAACAGAGACAGTATAGGGAAAATGTTCAAATACTAGTTTAATTATTGCTTTAGATTACTCTGATAAGAGCCTTTAATCCTAAATACTATTACCAAGAAACATCTCTTCCATAAATCAGCTATTATCCAATCTTTTAAAAGAGATAATTAAACCTTTCAGTTAAAAAAGAAAAGCTTACATTCTGTTTTGGTGTCACAAATGCTGTTTTATTTTTAATTGAAAGTCATTTGCCAAAATCTTTACAAAAACTGATAAAATCAATTTGAGTGTTTTCTAGCATATATAGTAGTACATCTATTTTAGGCAGAGGATTAGTATCAGGCTTGATTATAGAATTAAATCTGTGTAACCTACACAAAATCCATTTTTACCAGACAATTTTATAGTAAGGATTACTGTGAGATCCCCAAAAACCTGAACTCTCTTTTTCACTCTTTTGGTGATATCATCTAATGTTTTGCTACTGGTTCCATAATGTAATAATCAAATTAGATTATGATATGGTCAAATGAATTTCATCTAGTATGTTTGAAGAATATCTGTGAACTTAAGCCCAGAAATAACTCTCACCAAAAAATGTCCTCATTTCAGAAGCAAATTTCTCGGGAATTCTCTACCCTCAGGTTCTTGTGTCTTTTTCTGATAGCTTTAGTATGACACATGGACCCATATCAGATGAATACATAGGGATTGACCAAGAGCCATACAAACTTAACGCTAAATGGTCTACAGAACTTCTACCCTACTCTTAAATTCTACACTTGAGAAAATGATAATCCCCAAAACTTAACTGGTCACATGTCATTCTTAAGCCCACCCAACCAAGTAGTGACAGAGCAAGATTTCTGACATTATGGGTCAGTAATTAATTAGTTTATTATATAGCCTTCCAATAAAATAACTAGATGAAGGAAGGTTTTTTAGACAAATGTATAAACATTTTTATAAAGGAAGTAAAAGTCTTTATTACATAGATCAAGCCATTATCTTACAAATACCATTTTGAGAGAGGGATGTAGTCATTCCATGGTAAACAAGCAGAGGGAATTACTATGGAAATAATCACTCTAACCACATGTCTTCCAACTTTCTAATCCCATGCCAATACTTCCTATTGGCTAATCTCAACCAGAAGCTGAGGGACAAATGAGTTTACTAAAGCTTTCCATAAAGGTCAGCCTCCTGGCAGCAGCTTTTCCTGCAGCATAGAGCATGATGAGGAAGTATGGAGTATAGAAATGGAAGATCAAAATGGAATATATTCCACATATGACTATACTAGAATTACTAGTTACTAGTTACGAGTCTTTCTGGTGGTGGGATTGTTGTGTTTTTTGTTTTGTTTTGTTTTGTTTTTACAGAATTGTATCTATGTCCTTTGATTTTCACCTTGGATTTAATGCCTAATGCAGTACAACTATGTTTCTACATGTCAGTTTCTCTTTTATGAAAAAATAAACAAGAATATAGGTTGCATAGATTAGAAAACTGATAGAAAACTAAAGAAAGAACACTGTAATGTAGAAAAGGAAAGCATGAAGATTTATTATTTTTTTCCTGTTCCCCAATGGAGAGGGTGGGAACCTACCTTACACAAAAGATCGCTAAAGAGAGAATTTTCATGTTCTTACCATTGATTTGGAAAGGAGGTGAGCTAATGGTTAATATTTGGCACATATTCTGAATCATTGTGTCAAAACTGGAATGAGTGGGATGAAAACAGCATCTGTTGCTACTGATTTGCCCTCCCCCAGAGGCTGGGCAGCATTTGAACCTGTGACTAAGAGGCAACAGGTTTATCACACATGTTCAATCCCCCAAGCTCTCTGTTAGTCTTTAGGAAAATTCCCAACAAAAATAACAAAACCAGAAGTGAACTATATGCACATTTTGTGAAATGCAGTACTCTGGTGGTGATGGGCTACCACACGGATGTTTTGGATGGGTTAGAAATCAGGGAAATAAAAAGATGTGAGCCTTAAGCTCATCAATGAATCCATGGGAAAAAAGCAGGAATAATAAATTCCCATTTTAAAGTATTAACTTTTGCATTGTGCTGAAATAGAATATACTTTTGTGTGTAACTGACGATTCTGAGAGGCCATGATGGTAGAAAAGATAGAATAAAACTCGCTCACATACAAATCATCACAGACTTTGGCTTGAGTTTGCTCTCTTCCTTACAGAGTCTTAACTTGTCCAAAATTGGAAAATCAGTCAAGTTTGCCCTTGGCATCCTTTCTAGTGACTTTCACCCATTTTCTCCACTTTATAACACTCCTCAATTAAACTATCCATTATTTTCAAGATGTCCACCTTCCTTACTTGAGTATTCTCTCAAGACTATCATGCTTAAGTACTGCTCTGAGCCAAGTCAATCCCTTTCTCTCGTGGTCCATTAACTGCCAATGGTCCATACTCTGCCAATCATTAAAAATGGCTTAAATATTTCTTAGGATCTTCATATTGGACAAAGGTCTTCTAAAGTCTAAAATCATAAGGAATATATTTCTAAAGGTCATTCTCAATAGCCAAGAAATAATTTATTGTTAAAGGGAACTACTATGTACACATCAGACAGCTATGAATTTTTATGATAACTACTTTTGATATTTCCTTTGCTAATCCTCCCTGAATTTGTGGGGTCAATGAATAAGCATAATTAATATTCTTGACTTCTGAGAACTACTATTTTATGCTGAATGTTTGCCAGCAAAGTTTTATATGTGTCATATACTCGCCTATCTTTACCTATTAACTGGAGTTTCTAAAAAATTTTGTGCAGTACTTCTGTCTCTCTAGTAGCTGCAAGGAATTAACCTGATACTATAGAGATAGCAGATCCTCTCAACCTTTCAGAGTTAGCACAGAAGAAAAAAATAGGCATCGAATCTAAGCCATAAATTGAAAGACAATGAAGATGAGGCCTCTCTACCACAATATTCCCATATTGCTGAAAATTAGGAAATCAGGAGGAAATGTGAAGGGCAAACTTTTTAAAGGCAAAATATTCAGACTAATTTTCCATTCTAGTTTACCCAGACAGCTGCCAATAGAAAGAGATGCCCTAAGAATATTTTAGGTGTTTATCCATTTGTTTATTTCTTCATTTGTTAACTTAAAATATATATATTAAACTCTGTTAGATGTTTGGTTACACAGAGGCAACAGAAAAGTTCTGTGCAGAAATTTATTATAGTTTAGACTCATGATTCCAGACTTCAGTTCAAATCCAAACTCTGTCACTTAATGTTATAAGCATTTGGGGAAATAACAGCTTTCTGAGTTGGATAGCTTACATATTTATGGAAGATCACATTAGGTGATTTATATAAAGCAGTGGTATTGGGCACATATTAGACTTTATGAATAAGAATTATGGTCTGGTGATAAAGAGTAGAAAATCTGGAGTCAAATCACCTGGGTCTAAATCTACCTTCTACATCTTGACCTTGGACAAGATAATTATCCTCACAAAAATTATCTCACAATGGATTAAAGGCTTAAATGTAAGACAAAACTCCTGAAGAAAATATAGGGAAAAACCTCTTTGACATTGTCTTAGCAATGACTTTTTGGATATGACACCAAAAGCACAAGCAACAAAAGCAAAAATCAGCAAGTGGGACTATATAAAACTAAAAAGACTGCACAGGAGAAGAAACAGCAAAATGAAAATCTAACCTATGAAATGGGAGTAAATATTTGCACACGATATATCTGACAAAGAGTTAATAACCAAAATATATAAGGGACTCATACAACACAATAGCAAAAAAAAAAAAAAATCAAATAATCTGATTAAAAATGGGCAAAGACCTGACTAGCCATTTTTCCAAAAAGTAAATGCAAATCGCCAACAGTTACATGCAAAGGTGGTCAACATCATTAATTATCATGGAAATGCAAATCAAAACCACAATGAGATATCATCTCACTGTGATGGCTGTTATCAAAAGGACAAAAGAGAAGTGTTGACTAAGATGTAGAGAAAAATGAGCCCTCAGGCACTGTTGGAGACAACGTAAATCAGCACAGTCATTATGACAATCAGTATAGAGGTTCCTCAGAAAATTAAAAATGGAACTACTATAAGATCTGACAATCCCACCTCTGTGTGTATATCTGAAGGAAATGAAATCAGTATCTCAAATGAAATGCATACTCCTGTTTGCATTATTCACAACAGCCAAAACAGAGAATCAACCTGAGTATCCACTGACAGATAATTACACAAAGAAAAAAGTATACATTGTATGTGTACACACATACACCACCCCCTTAATGTTATTTAGCCATAAAAGGAAAGAAATCCTGCCATTTGCAACAGCATGGATGAAACTTCAGGGCATTATGCTAAGTGAAATAAACCAGAAAAAGACAAAAACTGTATGATCTCACTTATATGAGGTATCTAAAAAAACCCGAATTCATAAAGAGTAGAGTGGTGGTTGCCAGGAGCAAGGGGGGTGGGGGAAAAGAGGAGATGTTGATCAAGGGTACAAATTTCCAGTTACAAGATGAATAAATTCTGAGGATCTGTTGTGCAGCATGGTGACTATAGTTAACAATACTCTATTGCATATTTGAAAGTTGCTAAGGGAGTATATCTTAAATATTCTCACTACAAAAAGAAAAAGACAACTATGTGAGGTGATAGATATGTTAACTAACCTTATTTTGGTAATCATTTCACAATGTATACATATATCAAATCATCACATTTTATACCTTAAGCTTACATTCTGTTATATATCAATTATATCTTAAAGCTGGGGAAAATACATATATCCTCTTGGGGTTTCAATTTTCTCTTCTGTAAAATGAGGATAACAGTAATACCAGTTCACAGGGAAATTCCAGTACTAAGTAAGATAATATATGCAAAGGACTTAAAATAGTGATGTGCTCAACCTAGTGCTACCTACATGTTTCTATCATTTTTACAAATAAAAAGAGTTGTCATTTTCATTATTGTTATTGAATATGATCCTGACACAAATGGCGGTAATACACCACAAAATGGTGAGCTCTCTTAGAGATCTAAAGATAAATTACTGTAGGATTTCATCAAAAGAATGTTTTAGGCTAAGAGATGATGAGAGGGTTCAAGGAAGTAGGATGGTACTGAGACAGGAGAGTTGAGAAGTTAAAAAAAAAAAAAGACCTATGGGTAGATGAAAGACTGTGAACAAAAGTAAGGACATACTATGGGTAGTTCCACTTCTGGTATATGGGAAGACATAGTGAGTGTGTAGTGTTACAAATAAAGGTTAAGTCATATCATGAAAGAACTTGAATAGCAAGCCATAGATTATAAACTTTATTAAGTCAGCAACAGGGACTCTCTCAGGGCCTGTGGGAAGATATATCTTGTTGAACAGGTGATAGAGGGAAGAAAGAGGTAGTAGAAACAACAGCCAGGAGACTTCTGCATAACTCAAGCTAAATGTACTGGAGAGCTTCAATAGGTTAAAATCAGTGGGAGAGGAAATGAACATACACATCAAACTTCCAAGCAAAACAGTTCAAATAAGTGTTGGATTGTATTTTTTAATGTGTGCTGTGAAATAAAAAAAAAAAAAAGTCCTCCCATTCTCTTCTTTTCTCCACTACCACTTTCCCTTTTTATGAAAGATATACAGCCTTTACATGAGGGGCTTATAAACACACACATAACCCAGAAAAACAATGAGTGCTTGCCAGAATAAGGTTATGGAGAACCTGGGGTTTCATGAATTGTGTTAAGTGTATGGTATCCAGCCATAGGGCTCTCAGCAATTATCACTATGCAAAAATGTTGCCCAGAATTGCCCACTATTCTGATTTTTCCAAGAGAAGTAAGAAATCTGGATCTTTAAAGTATAAAAACTATCAAGTTTTACATGTAGCAACTACTTTGGAAAATTTTAAAAAACTCTCTCAAGGCCAAACAAAACATGTCTTTAGGCCAAATGTGGCATGTGGGTCACCAGTTTGTAAAATCTGTCTAACTCTGTTCTGGCAAGGTAATGGAGCATTCTGGTTAGTCAACATTCCACATATGTTATATAAGTCCTCCTAACCTTCCAAGAACAGGAGTACATCAGCTACACTAAACATGAAAGTTCTATTTAACATTACCAAACTTTTCACTCTTGATAAAAACATATATTCATTTAACAAATATTTATTATTTAGCTATGTTTCATATAAAATGATAGCTATTTGGGGATATAGAAATATGAATGAGATCTGTTCTCAAATAATTTACAATTGGGAAAGAATATAAACAGAAGACACAGATAGTGGCCATGCAAATCAGTTTGACAAATCAGAATCATTTGGTATTTCAAGAGCATCAATGATCAACATGTAAAAAACATGGAGAATGAAAGTTGGTAGCACTTTCCATCTGATAGATATCCTAGAAGTTCTCTTCTAGAACTTCAACTTTCAATGCTTGGCAATTTCTCAGAAACACTACATCAGATTCTCAAAGCCGGATTCTGTGCTATCACCTGTCTTTTCTCAAAACAGTTTTCTCTAGACATTTCTTTAAAAAAAATAGGATCTGCCTTCCAAAGTTTGAAAAGAAAATCCCATTTTAAGATTTTTGAGCTTGTACATTCAATTCCATGGGTGGCAGTAGGAAGTAAGAGGGATAACTCTTGATGGTTTACAGAGAATACTCTCAATCTGCAACAACTTCTCTTCCAAAGAAGTTCTTCCTGAAGAACAGTGGTCAATACTGCTTAGCAACTTGAGAACTGTTAAAGAAGTACAGCAACTGGGTGATGGGTATTAAGGAGGGCACATGTGGTGATGAGCACTGGGTGTTATATGAGGCTAATGAATCATTGAACACTATATCAAAAACTAATCATGTACTATATGTTGGCTAATTGAACATAATAAAAAATAAATAAGTACAGCATTATTCTGCCTCTCTTCCCTAACATAAAATTTTCCTGGCTAAATATCCTTCTGTTGTGGGAGACAAATTCATATTTTTAAATGTATTTCTTTCTTGGTTATTACATGTGGGGAAAGGGGAGAGCATATATTTTATTTTTTTAAGATTTTATTTATTTTACAGAGAGAGAGAGTGTGTGTGCACAAGCAGGGGGAGCGGCAGGCAGAGGGAGAGGGAGAAGCAGACTCCTTGCTGAGCAGGGAGCCTGATGCGGGACTCAACCCCAGAACCCTGGGAGAGTGACTTGAGCCAAAGGCAGACGCTTAACCAACTGAACCACCCAGGTGTCCCAAGAGCATATTGTTTTCATATGCAATTTTGAATAAACAGGGTAAAAGCTATATAGTCATTTCCCTCTCAATGTAAAATTAGTGAACCTCACCTAACTTCCCCAGTTCTCATTTAAAAGACTGTTCCAAAAGTTCAAATTCTAGAAATAAATCGTTATTTCATTTTTAGAGTTGATATATCCAACGATAAGGACAGAGGTATTACAAAGAAATACACAAGTGAAGAAAATAAGAATTAAAAGTATAAAGTCCTTGGTTCAGTGGCATATGAAATAATTGTTTTTCCTTTATGGCAGAATATATAACATCATGTACTCCAAGTTGTGTAAAGAGCAGGAACTGAATGCTGCAGGATCAATTACTACACTATTGTCATCTCTAGCTAATAACAACATAGAAATCAACCCTGCTGTTAAAGTCTCTCTGGAGTTATCTGTTTGCCTTTGGCATAAATTAGGGAAGCATACAAATAGGAAAAGGATAACACAAAATAAAGTTTGTGCCTTGAGAGGAACAGAATTTGTTATTGCTTTGTCACTGCAAGCAACAGGGTGTAAAACCAGTAAGAAATCAAGCCAGTTCTTGATGTCAGTTATTCTTAATTTGGTGCAATTGAGTGCATCTTCGACTTATGTGCAAGAGCTGATCATTGATGAACAGCTTTGCAGAGGTGTTTCCTATGGTGTTTTGTGTTTTTGTTTTGTTATTTTATTTCTCCAGAGACCCGGAATTAAAATCTTGCTGAAGTTGGCTACAACCAAACTTAGTCATTTTCAGAGTATTATACACATATTTTCACTTGATTTTGACCTTCAGCTTAGGGAAAGCAAATGTCACATTTCAGACGTTTCACAGATATAGAGAAACATTTTAATCTCATGTTTTTATGGGATAAATGGCACCAAGAGCAATCATTTTGACAAACAAAATAAGCTCCTCAATTATTATACATTCATAATTAGACTTTCAATTTAAATGAAATATCACTTAAGAGAAAATACAGCTAGTACAGATCTTTTTTCAGGGACAGCAAAGTCAGAGGACATTTTAATATATTTTATTTATTAAATTTTTATTTAATTTATTAACAGCCATTATGCAACCCAAGAAAATGACCACTATCCTGTGGTTGCCATAAAGAAAGATGGAAAGAGTCAGGGTCTGCAATGACTTTATAGAGACTGAATTACCCAATTCGGTCACTACAGCCTCTAATTGTGTTTGTTATTTGAGACTCCTATGTCCTAAAGATCACATTTTCTGCTCCTAGTATTTATCAAAATAGTTTGCAAATATGTACAGGTCCTTCCCTAAAAGGGATGTGGATGTTGTTGGTTAAGATAAAACTAAAAATAATCATCCTTTCTACAATGAAAATTTATGAAACCAGATATTTATGTGCCAGAAACTATGCTACACATCCTACACAAATGATCTTGTGTATAGTTCTAGATTTATTCTCTGTAATCATTCCCATTTGAAAGTGTGGAATGGTATCCTTTGAAAAAAGAGAGATTTTATATTTGGTGAATTTTAAAGAAGTTGCCTATGTTCAAATAGTATATCTGACTCGGTATTGAATTACTTCTTTATGAGAAAAAATGATTTTTTCTTAGATTAGTGGTTTTTAATGTTGAAAATATACAAGACTGTTTCCACTATAAATATCTTCATCTGAGTATGAAGTGGAGTATTCTGCTCCCCAAAGGTTACTATCTTCTCAAGAATTGTGTCTGTATTTTGCAAGTCAGCTAAGATTTCTGCCTTCTGAGTTTTAAATTAAAATGATCTGAACCCCCTTTTTCACTTCCTCTGAGAAGTCTAATACCCTCTCCAAGATTTCTCATGGTATTTATTGTCTTTCTGTTACTTTCCTGGATTCTCTCATTTGCATGAGTTATCTCTTCTTTTTGGTTAATGCCAGCTCAGATATAGAAATTGACTCCTTTGTGATATTTGTACAAATCTCTGACAGAAGGCATGTGGTACATAGATTTTGCTGAGGTTTTGGAATGATGGAAAAGGTTATCATTAAGCAATGAAGTGAACATAAAATCAAATGTTAGATTCTTTTTTAATAAAAGTTCTTCCTTCAGTTCACCACCAGAAATTTCTCATGGAACATCTTCTTTTGCAGAATCAACCACCTATCTTGTTGCTGGTTTCCACTGTACTTTCTTTTTTTTTTATTAAAGATTTTATTCATTTATTTGAGAGGGGGAAAGAATGAGGGAGAGACAGAAAGAGAGAGCATGAGACCAGAGAGGGTCAGAGAGAGAAGCAGACTCCCCGCTGAGCAGGGAGCCCGATGCGGGACTCGATCCCGGGACTCCAGGATCATGACCCAAGCCGACTGCAGTCGCTCAACCAACCAAGCCACCCAGGCGCCCTCCACTGTACTTTCTCACATCCTTTCTCCTCTTCTACATTCTCCTCTCTGAATTCTGTGTTTATTTACTATGCAGAGTAATTTAAATATACCATTTCAACTAGTTATTTTTTTTAATTATTATTATGCCTCTGCACCTCAATTCCATATCCAAATTCACTTAGCCAGGCATTCTTCCTACCAAAGACCTTTCCCTCTCCAAAATGTAATCTTGTGTCAATTGATAAAATAATTATTTTTTTAGAAAAAATCTGTACATGCCTAGAAATTTCTCTCTAATATTTTTGGGAGGGGTGGTGCTCATCTTTTTGTGTGTCTGTTGGCCCTATATGTCTTTTTTGGAAAAATATCTCTTCACATCTCTGCCAGTTTTAACTGGATTACTTTTCATTTTTAATTTTTATATTGAGTTATACAAGTTCATTACATATTTTGGATACTAACCCCTTATCAGATGTGTTATTTGCAAATATATTCTCCCATTCAGTAGATTGTCTTTTTGTTTTGATGTTTCTTTGATGTACAAGAGCTTTTTATTCTCTTCTCTTTTAAATTTTATTTTTATTATTATTTTTTGTTTTTATTTAAATTCAATTAGCCAACATATAGCCATCATTAGTTTTTTCATATACTTTTTTTAAATTTTATTATGTTATGTTAATCACCATACATTACATCATTAGTTTTTTTTTAATTTTTTATTGTTATGTTAATCACCATACATTACATCATTAATTCTTGATGTAGTGTTCCATGATTCGTTGTTTGTGCATAACACCCAGTGCTCCACGCAGAACGTGCCCTCCTTAATACCCATCACCAGGCTAACCCATCCCCCCACCCCCCTCCCCTC
>NW_027397083.1:19629433-19646274 GCF_003265705.2 Callorhinus ursinus | reverse complement strand
TTTTTAAAGATTTTATTTATTTATTTTGACAGAGAGAGAGAGACAGCGAAACAGCGAGAGAGGGAACATAAGCAGGGGGAGTGGGAGAGGGAGAAGCAGGCTTCCCGCCGAGCAGGGAGCCCGATGCGGGGCTCGATCCCAGGACCCTGGGATCATGACCTGAGCCGAAGGCAGATGCTTTAACGACTGAGCCACCCAGGTGCCCCAGTATGTTCCCTCTTTAAGACCCATCACCAGGCTAACCCATCCCCCCACCTCCTCCCCTCTAGAACTCTGTTTGTTTCTCAGAGTCCATAGTCTCTCATGGTTCGTCTCATTAGTTTTTGGTGTAAGGTTCAATGATTCATTAGTTGCATATAACACTCAGTGCTCATCAGATCATGTGCCCTCCTTAATACCCATCACCCAGTTACCCCATCCCTTCTGCAACCCTCAGTTTGTTTCCCGGAATCAAGAGTCTCTCATGGTTTGTCTCCCTCTCTGATTTCTTCCCATTCAGTTTTCCCTCCCTTCCCCTGTGGTTCTCTGCAGTACTCCTTATATTCCCAATAGTTTATTTTTGTTTTGTTCCTTTGCTTCAGGAGACATGTCTAGAAAAATGTTTCTATGGCTGATGTCAGAGACATTACTGCCTGTGTTCTATTCTGGGATTTTTAGGGTTTCAGGTCTCACATTTAGATCTTTAATCCATTTTGAATTTATTTTTGTGTGTGGTGTAAGAGAGTGATCCAGTGTCATTATTTTGCATGTAGCCGTCCAGTTTTCCCAACACCATTTGTTGAAGAAACTATCTTTTTCCCATTGCATATTCTTGCCTCCTTTGTTGTAGATTAATTGAACATATAATTGTAGGTTTATTTCTGGTCTCTTTATGCTGTTCTGTTGACCTGTGTGTCTATTTTTGTGCCAGTGCTATACTGTTTTCATCACTATAGGTTTTTTTTTAAGATTTTATTTATTTATTCATGAGAGACAGACAGAGAGAGAGAGAGAGAGAGAGAGGCAGAGGGAGAAGCAGGCTCCCAAGGAGCAGGGAGCCCGATGCGGGACTCGATCCCAGGGTCCTGGGATCATGATCTGAGCCGAAGGCAGACACTCAACCATCTGAGCCACCCAGGCACCCTATAGTTTTTTAGTATATCTGAAATTTGGACTTGTAATACCTCTAGTTTTGTTCTTATTCAAGATTGCTTTGGCTATTTGGGGTCTTTTCTGGTTCCATTCAAATTTTAGGATTATTTGTTCTAGTTCTGTGAACAAGGCTGTTGGTGTTTTGATAGGGATTGAATTGAATCTGTAGATTGTACTATGGACATTATAACAGTATTTATTCTCCCAATCCATGACACTGGAATATCTTTCCCTTTGTGTTATCTTCAATGTCTTTCAACAGTGTTTTATAGTTTTTAGAATATAGGTCTTTCACCACTGGATTAGGGTTATTCCTAGATATTTTATCATGTTTGGTGCAATTGTAAATGGGATTGTTTTCTTAATTTCACTTTCTGCTGCTTCATTTTTAGTGCATTGAAATGCAACAGATTTCTGTATATCAATTTTGTATCCTGTGACTACTGAACTCATTTTTCAGTTCTAGTAGTTTTTGCAGAGAGCTTTATGGTTTTCTACATATAGTATCTTGTAATCTGCAAATAGTGAATGTTTTACTTCTTCCTTACTGATTTGGATGACTTTTATTTATTTTTGTTGTCTGATTGCTGTGGCTAAGACTTCCTGTACTACATTGAATAACACTGGTGTGAATAGACATCCTTGTCTTATTCCTAATCTTAGGGGAAAAGCTCTCAGTTCTTTACTATTGAGTATGATGTTAATTGTGGGTTTTTCTTATATGGCCTTTATTATGTTGCTATATGTTCCCTCTAAACCTACTTTGTTAAGGGCTTTTATCATAAATGGATGTGGTACTTGTGAAATGCTTTTTCTGCATCTATTGAAATGATCGTATGTTTTTTATCCTTTCTCTTCTTGATATGATATATCATGTTCATTGATTTGCAAATACTGAACCATCCCTGTATCCCAGGACTAAATACCACTTGATTGTGTGAATGATTTTTTTAATGTATTCTTGGATTTGGTTTGTTAGTATTTCGTTGAGAATTTTGCGCCTGTGTGCATCAGAGGTATTGGCATGTAGTTCTATCTCTCTCTCTCTCTCTCTAGTGTTGTTATCTGGTTTTGATATCAGGGTAATGCTGGCCTCACAGAATTAATTTAGACACTTTCATCCCACTTCTATTTTTTTGAATAGTTTGAAAAAAATAGGTATTAACTCTTCTTTATCTGCTGGTAGAATTCATCTGTGAAGCTGTCTGGTCCTGGACTTTGTTTTTTGGGAGTTTTTTGATTACTGATTCAATTTCATTGCTGGTAATCAGATTACTCAAATTTTCTATTTCTTCCTGATTCAGTTTTGGGAGTTTATATGTTTTTAGGAATTTATCCATTTTTTCTAGGTTGTCCCATTTGTTGACATATAATTTTTCAAAATATTCTCATAATTTTTTGTATTTCTGTAGTGTTTGTTATTTCTCCTCTTTCATTTCTGATGTTATTTGAGTCCTCTCTCCTTGTTCTTTCTTTTGATGAATCTGGCTAAATATTTATCTATTTTGTTGATCTTTTCAAAGAACAAGCTCCTGGTTTCATTGATCTGTTGTTGTTGTTGTTTAGTTTAGTTTCTATTTCATTTATTTCCAGTTTAATTGTTATTTCCTTCCTGCTACTGGTTTTGGGTTTTGTTTACTCTTCTTTTTCTAGCTCCTTTAGATGTAAGATTAGATGGTTTATTTGATATTTTTCTTGCTTTTTGGGGTAGTCCTAAATTGCTGTAAACTTCCCTCTTAGAACTGCCTCTACTGCATCCCAAAGATTTTGGACCATTGTGTTTTCATTTTAATTTGTCTCCAAATACTTTTTTATTTTGTCTTTGATTTCTTGGTTCAGCCATTCATTGTTTAGTAACACGTTATTTAACCTCCATCTATTTGTGTTCTGTCCAGATTTTTTCTTGTAGTTGATTTATAGTTTCATAGAGTTGTGGTCAGAAAAGATGCATTGTATGACTTTTATCTTTTTGAATATGTTGAGACTTATTTTGTGGTCTAATATGACCTATTCTGGAGGATGTTCCATGTTCACTTGAAAAGAATATATATGCCTCTGTTTTAGGATGGAAAGTTCTGTATATGTCTATTAGATACATCTGGTTCTATGTCTCATTCAGAGCCACTGTTTCCTTATTGATTATCTGTTTGGACGATCTATCTATTGATGTAAGTGGCATATTAAAGTCCCCACTCTCATTGTATTACTATGGATTACTTCCTTTATGTTGTTTAGTAGGTGCGTTATGTATTAGGGTGCTCCCATGTTGGGTGCATCTTTACAATTGTTGTGTCTTGTTGTTGTTGTTTTTTTCTTTATGATTGTGTAGTGTCTGTCTTTGTCCCTTATTATAGTATTTGTCTTAAAGTCTATTTTGGGGACACGTGGGCGGTTCAGTCAGTTAAGCATCTACCTTCGGTTCAGGTCATGATCCCTGGGTCCTGGGACTGAGCCCTGCACTGGACTCCCTGCTTAGCGGGAAGCCTGCTTCTCCCTCTCCTTCTCTGTCTGCCGCTCCCCCTGCTAGTGCTTTCTCACTCACTCTTTGACAAATAAATAAAATCTTAAAAAATATAAAATCTATTTTGTCCAATACAAGTACTTCTACCCTAGCTTTCTGTTCACTTCTATTTGCATGATAAATGCTTTTCCATCCCATAACTTTCAGTCTGTGTATTTGGTATTAGTCTTTTGTAGGAAGCATATGGATGGGTCTTGCCTTTTTATCCAGTATATCACCCTATGTCTTTTGATTGGAACATTTAAACCATTTACATTCAAAGTAATTATTGGTAGATATGTTCTCATTGCCATTTTATTACTTGTTTTATGGTTGTTTTTGCAGTTCTCTGTTCCTTTCTTCTATTGCTCTCTACTCTCATGATTTGTTGGCTTTCTTTAGTGATATACTTGGATTCCTTTTCTTTATTTTTTGTATATCTATTACCGGTTTTTTGGTTTGTGGTTTATTAGGTTTATATAGAACACCTGGTGCATATCACAGTCTCTATTAAGTTGATAGTCACTTAAGTTTGAACCTATTCTAAAAGCTCTTAATTTTTATTCCCCTCCCCTCCACATTTTAGGTAAATAATGTTATACTTTATACTCTTTTATTTTGTGAATCCCTTGACTGGTTTTTATAGATATACTTAATTTTACTGCTTTTTTGTTTTTTAGGGTTTTTTTTCTTCCTACTTTTCTTGCTCCCTGTTTATGGTCTTTCCTTTCCCCTCAAAGAGTCTCCATTAACATTTCTTATAGGGCTGGTTTAGTGGTCATGAATTCCTTTAACTTTCGTTTGTCTGAGAAACTCTTTATGTCTCCTTCTATTCTGAATTATAGCCTTGCTGGATAGTGTATTGTTGATTGTAGGTTTTTTCCCCCCTCCAACATTTTTAATGTATCATGTCACTCTCTTTTGGCATTCAAGTTTCTGCTGGAAAATCAGTCGATAGCCTTATGGGGTTGCCCTTGTATGTAACTGTTTTCTCCTCTCCTGTTGCTTTTAAAATTCTCTCTCATTATGACTATTTTTTGCCATTTTAATTACTATGTGTCATGGTGTGGACCTCCTTGAGTTAATTTTGTTGGGGGAATCTCTGTGCCTCCTGGATCTGGATTTCTATTTCCTTCCCAAGGTTTGGGAAATTTTCAGCTATTACTTATTCAAATAAATTTTCCGCCCCCTTTTCTCTCTCTTCCCCTTCTGGGATCCCTATAATATGAATGTTATTATGCTCCATGGTATTGCCGAGTTGCCTTAATTTATTATCATTCTTTGTTAATCATTTTTCTTTCTCCTGTTTAGCTTGATTGCTTTCCATTACTCTGTCCTCCAGGTCACTGATCCATTTTTCTTCTTCTAGTCTACTATTATTCCTCTAGTATATTTTTAATTTCAATTATTGAGTTCTTCATCTCTGGTTCTTTTTCATGTTTTCTATCTATTTGTTGAGGGTCTCAGTGAGATCCTCCACTCTTTTTTCAAGTCCAGTGAGTATCTTTTGGACCATTACTTTAAATTCTCTTTCAAGCATATTATGTATATCCATTTCATTTAGCTCTCTTGATGTGATTTTGTCCTGTTCTTTCATTTGGGGATATTTCTCTGTCTTCTCACTTTGTTTCTACATGTGAGAAAAGTTGGCTACATTTCCAGCTCTTGAAAGTTGTGGCCTTATGAAGAATAGGACCTGTGGTGCCCTGCAGTACAGTGTTCCTTGTTAACCCAAACCTGGCACTTCATGTGTATTTCCTATATGTTTCATGTGCCCTACTGTTGTGGCTGGCCATATTGCCTTCAATCCAGTCATCTGCAATGGCTCTCTTATTCTGTTGAGGGCAGGGTTTGGTCCCTGTCTTGTTAATCAGTCACTCTGAGGCCGCCCTGGGCTTGAGTTGGGTCAGACCAGGCATTTGACAGAGCTGTGATTGCATTGAACTGCAAGACATTCAACCTTTATTGTCCCCTGGGAGGCTTTCACTGATGGACAGGACTTGTATCCCTATCAGATTTCTGCCCCCAGCCCACTGTTGGAGCTGCAGTTTAACTGATATGTGTGGTTTTCCTTCCCCTCTCTCTGGGGCAGGAATCATTTTGGAATGGTGCTGGCCCCTGTCAGGACTGCTTGTACAATGCCCTTTGGATGTACTCCTGCCAAGGCTGGGTTGGAGGAGGTGAGTCTGCAGAAAAGTGTGGGGGTAGGACTTTCAGTGTTAGTAAGGTTTGCCTAAGTCTGCTGCAGCAGGAGACCTAGCACTGACTTGGAGAGCTGCCAAGGTAGGGTTGGTGGGGGCAGTTCTACAGAAGAGCATGGGGCAGGGTGTACTGTTAGCCAAGACTGCTGATTTTTGAAGTTCCAGGTGCTAAGCACAACTGATTGTAAGAACTCGAGAAATTAAGCCCCTCTGTTTTCAAAGTCAGAAGTTATGGGGATTCATCTTCCCATTGCAGGTCCTCTGTGCCTGGGGTACCCAGTCTGCTCCTCTCCCTTCTCCATGCTTGCAGGAGCCCTCCCTCCCACAGTCTCATAGATCATTTTTGTTCCTGCCCTCATCTGGGTACTTTCTGCCCTCTTCAGTGTTCCCTCTTCTCTGTGTTTATCTGTGGAGAGTATGTTCTGCCAGTCTTCAGGTCATTTTCTGGCTTATTTACACTGATGTGGGTGTTATATAGTTGTAGTCATGGGCCGACTTGAGTTTAGTATCCTCCTAGTTTGCCGTCTTCTCCAGAAGTCCATTTATTTTATTCTTTTTTTAAATTCAATTATCCAACATATAGTACATCATTAGTTTTTGATGTATGTAGTGTTTAATGATTCATCAGTTGTGTATAACACCCAGTGCTCATCATAACATGTGCCCTCCTTAATGCCCATCACCATCACCCAGTTACCTCATCCCCCCACCCACCTCCCCTCCTACAACTCTTGGTTTGTTTCCCAGAGTCAAGAATCTCTCACAGTTTGTCTCCCTCTCTGATTTCTTCCCATTCAGTTTTCCCTCCCTTCCCCTATGCTCCTCTGCACTATTGCTTATATTCCACACATGAGTGAAACCATATGATAATTGTCTTTCTCTGCTTGACTTATTTCACTTAGCATAATACCCTCCAGTTCCATCCACATCGATGTACAATAAAGAAAGATATTCATCCTTTCTGATGGCTGAGTAATATTCCATTGTATATATGAACCACATCTTCTTTATCCATTCATCTATTGAAGGACATCTTGGCCCCTTCCATAGTTTGGCTATTATGGACATTGTTGCTATGAACATTGGGGTGAAGGTGCCCCTTCTTTTCACTGCATCTGTATCTTTGGGGTAAATACTCAGTAGTGCAATTGCTGGATAATAGGGTAGCTCTATTTTTAACTTCTTGAGGAACCTCCATACTGTTTTCCAGAGTGGCTGTACCAGCTTGCATTCCTACCAGCAGTGTAAGAGGGTTCCCCTTTCTCCACATCCTTGCCAACCTTTGTTGTTTCCTGCCTTGTTAATTTATAATCTTTGTAATAAAATTGAGAGATAGGAACTCCTGACACCTGATGACTGATAAGGAAACCAAATCTCACATTGGTTAAGAAAGTTGCTTAAGTTACACAGCTATTAAATGAAAAAAGCCAGGATTTTCAACCAGAATTGTTTGACTCTAAAACTCATGTAATTCCATTTGGTGATTTGAAGCACAGCCATCCTTACTCCATCTCATTTCCAGTGTGTCTTAATAGGAGGGAAGAGGTAGGCAGTAAAGACATCTTGCTGGGGCTTTGATCTTTAACATAAATTGTGTGGGTTAATAAAATAGATTATTTCCATAATTGGGATAGAATATAAAAACTGCTTTACAGCTCACAAGGTTAAAAGAAAACAGAAAAACAATGAACAAAGGGGAAGAAGAATGACAGATGATGGGACAGATTGTGTACCTTCTCCCCAGATTCAGACTAAAAAGAAAGGGGGTGGGAAAGAGAGAAAAAGAAAGAAAGAGGGAGATAACAAAACCTGATCCATTTACAGTTGGGGCATTTTAGGTCTCCTCTGGCATGGTTGATGCCTTCCTTCACTAAAAATACATAGCAAATGTTCCATCATCTGCTTTATACTCTCCTGTTGCACAGAATATGACAACTGGCTCCTTGCAAGTTGTCTCTAGTTTCTAATGGTTCAATATTTTAGTGTTTGGTTGTTATTTTCTAGAACAAATCTCATGTTTTCCTTTGTCTCTGAATAAACTGGGCTTGTTAAGATGCTCAAGAAACATAATGTAAACATATAAAAGCTTCCCATAATATTTTCACTTCCTCACTTGTTAGACATTTTGAATTATTCTTCCATCTCCTCTTGAGGGATATCTGCTGGTTTATACATGGCTTTACTTACTTCTCTCTTGCTTTATTTAGTTCTGTGTTTGTTTTTACAAGTGTCAAAAAGAAAAAAATCATAATCATTCTTGTATTATAAAGTGAATAAAAAGCTAAGAGAAACCAATTTTAAATAAAACTGAATATGCTTATCTGGGTCAATATGATGCTAAAACATCCAACTGCAATATGAAAAAGTAGTCAACTGATAGCTCTTTAGTAAATATATCGTATATGTTGTTAGATTTGTTTTGTCCTGCCTCTATATTCATTGAACCTTGAATTGGTCACAGTGGTACACTATAAACCTAGCTCTAGACTGATTTCCATCCTTGCAATATAGAGAGTAACAAGAACATGATTTAAATAACATCTAGAGATGAGAGAAAAAGAATTGATAGTTGTTAAACATTTACTTTATATCAGGTGTTTTTTCAGAAGTTTTACATATATACATATATATGTACATTTGTTGCTTTTCCCACATCAATTAATGAAAGCAAGTTAATTCAGTATCTCTTTTGTGCTTACCACTGTACAAAGCATTCCAAATACTGTACCTAATATAATATTTAAAATTAAACTATGAAGCAGATGTTATCCATAATGTATAAATGAAAAGTTTGAAGAACATAAAGAATTTGATCTACAGAGTTAATTAAATGTGGAGCTGGATTTGAAATTTTATTCCAGAACTTCAAAACTTACTCTTTTTCCGCTAGGCCAACACAGTGCTATATGATCATGCTCCTGAGCCTCCCCTGAACTGAATTTAGAAAACATTTATTTTTCATTTCTTTAATAAGATATTTTCAATGCATAGTAGATGAGCAAATTGCACATACTCCTCAATAAATTAAATAAGACTAGTGATGACAGTATTTCAATGAATCGCTTATTCCAGCATAAGTTAGAAGACTTTAGTCAGATCAGAAAATCTTAATAATTTGAGACCTGAGGGAACAGTTTCTAAAAAAGGGGTGGAGCTAATGTTCATTATATGCCTGATATGCATGAGATGATATCACTTATTTAACTCTTATTTATGTGTCAGGAACATGAGAAGTGCTAAGCATTTTACACTTATTATATCCTTTACTATATACAATACCTTGTATGGTGTGACATATTATTAACCTCATTTTACATTGAGGAAAGCAAAGTTGGTCAGTAGTGAAGCTGGAATTCGAACCAGGCCTTTTGTCCTCAGACCTACTGCTTTCTCTCACATTGTGCTGGAAACACCTATGAGCCAGTAGCTGTTCCAATCAAGTTCTAGTTAAAGTAGCTCCATGGTTGCTCCCCAGAACAGCATATGAACAGAGAATTATCGTTACCTTCAAGATTCATTTCTCAGGATTTCCCTTCACTCATCTGATTAAATCATTCCTCAACTAGTGTTAGTATTTGGCCAGCCTTCCACAGTCTCCCAGCCTCTTTGTGTTTATGGACAGGTCAACCAGCAAAATAACTTTCAGCTGACAAGCTCCAGTTGAACCTGTTTTCCCAGATCATTAAGCACATTGGCATTTACATTTATAACCATTTTCTGCTGTGTTGATTTCAATCTACTTTGTTCACAAATTAGTAACATAAAGAATACTCAGTTAATGCCTCTTCATACACCACCACCAGCCTTCTTGGTGGCAGATGGTAAAACTATGATGTTAAAAGAGAAAGCCTGTAAACAAGTTGAACTCAGACAGTCATCAAGATTAAGATTCATTCATCTTTTTGGACTTATAAACTATGCCGATAAGAATGAATCACAGATTTCTAAAATAAAACTTGCCCTCAACATTATCAACATTCTCTATCAAGAACCCTCTAACCGGGGTTTCTCAACCTCAGCACTACTGACATTTGGAGCTGGGTAACTGTTGTGGGCACTGCCCGGTGCAACGTAGGGTGTTTAGCAGCATCCTTGTCTTCTATCCACTAGATGTCAGTAGCGTCCCCCATCCTCCAGTTGTATTCCCCATCCTATCCGCACTTCTTGTGATAGTTGTCAAAAACATCTACAGATATTGGGAAATGTCTCTCTGGGTAATAAAATCAATCTCCAATTGAGAATATATGGCCTATCCTCATCAAGATTTACCTCTGTGTGATTCTCCTGGACTTCTGGAACTAGCACAGATCTTAGAGATCACATTCTTCTTTTTCACTGATAAGAAAACCAAAGCCTGAGAAGAGGAAGTGAGTTTTTAAGTGGGAAATATTTGAAGCACAATATTCCATTGCTCATATACTAAAGGGGATCCTTATGGTAGAATCCTTACTATCCTTATTTTATAAATGAAGAACTAAGGACCAGATTTTGCCCCAAAACTCACAGTGACTAAGGTTTCTTATTAAGACTCATGTGTACAAAACCCAATTTTTCGTCTAATACAAATAAGACTCAATATTTTTTAAGAAGTCATTACAAACACTTGCAAGTTTTTATTGAATATTTACTATCTGAAATGAAGATCAGCTTTAACAGATTCACACGGTCACAGTGGAAAAATTATTTCAGTTTCCCTCAAGTTTATATAGGAGGATATTGAGTCCTCTGCAGTCATAAGACAGGTGTTGATTCCCATTGGGTATCATCTCCTGCTGTGTTGTTTAACATGTTTGCATTATTGCTATCATTTTCCCCACCTTTTCTCTTCAGATTTAACTCTTCATGGGCCCCAAATGTTTCCTTTTGCCAGTTCTAGGGACACCACCAACCAGTTCCAATTTCCATAATCCTTTTCATATCTTTTATTTCATTGTTTATTTAAAAATCTCTTAATTTCTTAAATATCTTTGATATTTAAGAGTATATCTGATATTCTTCAGTATTGTAACTTACAGCACAGATTTAACTAAATATTAAATAATTTTATAATTGGCCTTGTAAATGTACTTTATTCTGAATTCCTGGTGTTTTAAGAGTGTTTTAGTATTATTTGGGAAACTTGCTTAGAGTTTTTGGATGGGATGGGAACACTGTATTATTTTTCCATTAAAATATTTGAAAATTCAGTAGGCAAGACATTTACAGGGAGATATTAGAAATGAAAAAAAAATCCCTCTAATCCTTTTACTAAATAATCCAGGATCTGCATATTTTTCAGAGTCTCTCAGCAATCTCCTTCCCCTGTAAATTTGCCCCCTTTAATTAACCTGTATTCTGACCTTGAATTTGATGTGACCGAAAACATGTGGAAGTTTTAAATCATGGGTCCAAATTAATTAATTAATTATTGATGTATAGTTAACATATAATGTTATATTAATTTCAGGTGTACAACATAGTGATTGGACAAGTCTGTATGTTATCCCACGCTCACCACAAGTGTAGCTACCATCTGTCACCATATAGTGCTGTTACAGTATCATTGACTATCTATATTCCCTATTCTGTACCTTTTAACCTTGTGACTTATTCATTCCCAAACTGGAAACCTGTGTCTCCCACTTGCCTTCACCCATTGTGCCCATTGCCCCAACCTATGCCCTCTGGGTACAACCAGTTTATTCTCTGATTTATGGTATCCCTGTGTCCCTGCTTCTGCTTTTTTTGTTTGGTTTGTTTTGTTTTGTTTTTTTATTTATTTATTGGGGAGAGAGAGAGCAAGATCGCGAGAGAAAGCAGGAGTAGGGAGGAGAGGGAGAAGCAGGGTGTCCACTGAACAGGGAGCCTGATACGGGGCTCAGTCCCAGGACCCTGGGATCATGCCCTGAGCCAAATACAGATGCTTAACCAACTGAGCCGCCCAGGTGCCCCGATTTGTTTTGTTTATTTTAAGATTCCACATATGAGTGAAATCATATGATATTTGTCTTTCTCTGTCTGGTTCATTCCACTTAGGATAATACATACCCTCTGAGTCCATCAGTATTGATACCAATGGTGAATACATTTTTATGGCTGAATAATATTCCATTGGGCTGTATATATGTGTGTGTGTATATATACACACACACACATCATTTGTTCTTTAACCATTTATCTATTGATGAGCACTTGGGTTGCCTCCATATCTTGACTATTGTAAATAATGCATCAGTAAATATAGAGGTGTCTATACCTTTGCAAATTTGTGTTTTTATTTTCTTTGGGTAAACACTCAGTAGTGATATTAGTGGATTATATAGTATTTCTATTTTTAATTTTTTGAGGAGCCTCCATAGTTTTTCATGATGACTATACCAACAGTGCATGAGGGTTGCTTTTTCTCCACAATCTCTCCAACACTTGTTATTTCTTGTCTTTTTGAATCTAGCCATTTTGACAGGTGTGAGACGATAACTCATTGTGGTTTTGATTTGCAGTTCCCTGATGATGATTGATATTGAGCACCTTTTTATGTGTCTGTTGACCATCTCTATATCATCCTTGGAAAAATTTCTATTCAGGTCCTCTGTCCATTTTTTTTTTATTAAATGTTTTATTTATTTATTCATGAGAGTCAGAGAGAGAGAGAGAGAGAGAGAGAGGCAGAGGAAGAGGGAGAAGCAGGCTTCCCGCGGAGCAGGGAGCCCGATGCGGGGCTCGATCCCATGACCCTGGGATCATGACCTGAGCCGAAGGCAGACGCTTAACCATCTGAGCCACCCAGGCGCCCCCTCTGTCCATTTTTAATTGAATTATTTGTAGGGTTGTTTTTTTTTTGGTAATGAACTATATATAAACTCTTTATATAGTTTGGATATTAGCTATGCATCAGGTATATTATTTACAAATACCTTCTTGCGTTCAGTAGCTTGCCTTTTTGTTTTGTTAATGGCTTCCTTCACTGTGCAAAAGTTTTGTTTTGTTTTGTTTGTTTGTTTTTATTTTGATATAGTCCTGTTAGCTTATTTTTGGTTTTGTTTCCCTTGCCTGAGGAGACATATCTACAAAAATGTTGCTGAAGGCCAATGTTTAAGAGATTTCTGCTTATTTTCTTCTAGGAGTTTTATGGTTTCAGGTCTCACATTTAGGTCTTTAATCAATTTGTGGTTTATTTTTGTGTGGCATGAGAAAGTGATCCAGTTTTATTCTTTTTCATGTAGTTTTTTTCTTTTCCCCATTGTATATTCTTGTCTCCTTTGTCTTAGATTAATTGACAATATAAGTGTGGGTTTATTTCTGGCTCTCTGCTCACTTGACATATGTGTCCATTTTTATGGCAGTACCATGCTGTTTTGATTACTATTGCTTTTTAGTATATCTTGAAATCTGGAATTGTGATACCTTCAGCTTTGTCCTTCTTTCTCAAGATTGCTTTGGCCTTAAGGGCTTTATGTGGTTCCATAGTAATTTTAGGATTATTTTTTACAGTCTATGAAACTGCCTTTGGTATTTTGATAGGGATTTCATTGAATCTGTAGATTCCTTTGGGTAATAAGGACATTTTAATGATATTAATTCTTCTGATCCATGAGCACGGTATTTCCATTTGTTTGTGTTGTCATCCATTTCTTTCATAAATGTTTTATAGGTTTCAGGGTATAGCTACAGGTTTGTCATATGCAGCCTTTATTTTTTAAAAAGATTTTATTTAATTATTTGAGAGAGAGAGCACAGAGGGAGAGTGAGAGGGAGAAGCAGACTCCTCAGTGAGCAGGGAGCCTGATGCAGGGCTCAATCCCAGGACCCTGAGATCATGATCTGAGCCAAAGGCAGACACTTGACTGGCTGAGCACCCAGGCGCCCCAATATGTAGTATTTGTTATATTGAGATATGTTCCCTCTATTTCCACTTTGTTGAGAGTTTTTATTATGAACAAATGTTGAATTTTATCAAATGCTTTTTCTTCATCTATTGTGATGATTATATGATTTTTTTTGTTTTGTTAAAGTGTTATATCCTGTTGATTGATTTGCAAATATTGAACCATTCTTGCACCCATTTGTTGTTTACAAGCATGTTGTTTAGCTTCTGTGTGTTTGTATCTTTTCCAGATATATTTTTTCTTTTGTTTATTTCTAGTTTCATACAGCTGTGGTTGGAAAAGATGCATGATATAAATCCAGTCTTCTTAAATTGAGACTTGTTTAGTGGATTATATGTGATCTGTCCTGGTGAATGTTTCATGTGCACTTTAAAAAAATATGGGTTCTGTTTGGTAGGGAATCATATATTCTGTATATAACTGTTAAGTTAAAAAAAATAAGTTCATCTGGTTTAATGTGTCTTTCAAAGACACTTTTCCCAGATGGTCTATCCACTTGTGTAAGCAGGATATTCAAGTCCCTTAATTTTGTAATTATGTATTACTGCCAATTTCTCCCTTTATGTCTGTTAATATTTGCTTTAGGTACTTAGGTGTTCCAGTGTTGGGTGCATAGATATTTATAACTGTTATATTCTCTTGTTGAATCAATCACTTTATCACTATGTAATGCCCTTCTTTGTCCCTGTTACAGTCTTTGTATTAAAGTCTATTTTGTCTGATGTAAGTATTGCTACCCCAGCATTTTTTTTATTCCATTTCAATGAAAAATCCATGTCCATTTCTTAACTTTTCAATTTGCATGTGTCTTTAGGTCTGAAGTGAGTTTTACAGGCAGCATATAGAAGAGTCGTTTTCTGTCCATTATTGGAGAATTTAGACCATTTACATTTAAAGTAACTCTTAATAGGTATGTATTTTTTGTGACTTTGTTAATTTCCTGGTTGTTCTTATAGTTCTTCTCTGTTCCTTTCTCACCTTGTGATTAATGACATCTTTAGTGTTATGCTTGGCTTTCTTTCACTTTATTTTTTATCTATTGTAGGTTTTTGGTTTGTGAGAACTCTGAGGTCCAATATAACATACTATGTATATAACAGCCTATATTAAGTTGATGGTCAGCTAAATTTAAACATATTCTTTAAAAATGTCATTTTTACTTTTCCTCCATGTTTTATTTGTATTTTGTTATAACTTACATTTTTTTTTAAATCTGAGACCCTCTAATTTTTAAGATCTAATTGACTTTACTACTTTTGTCTTTTACGCTTTATACTAGCTTTATGAGTAAATTATCTATGAGTGAATTATCTTTACTGGTGCTCACCGGCTCTCTGACAGAGCATTCTTGCAGCTCCTAAGTTGTTTGGCTGAGTTCTAGAACTGGTTCCTTTATACTCTAGTTGCTCTTTTAAACCATGTTTTTTTGTTTTTTGTTTTATTTTGTTTTCTGTCTGTCAGGGCATTTGGGGCTGGTATGGGCTAGAGGCACAGGGCTCAATGAGGCATCAGGCTGCCTATGGTGCTCATACCCACTCCCATCTGTGTTATCAAGGTGGAGGGGAAACATAAAGCATGGGACTCACCAGCCCCTCCAGACCCAGAGAGTTTTCCAGCAGTTTTCCCACTGTTTGGCAAAGTTCTAAGACTTGTTCCTTTATATTCTAGTTGTTCTATAAACCACAGCTTTTTTTCTGTGCCCCAGGGCAGATGAATCTGCTCAAGGTCCCTCAGTACTGTCTCTCTCCACTGCAGTTCACAGCATAGGGGGTGGGGATTCCCTTTGTTACCATGTCTCTGTCTCTCTTGTTATTCTCTGTGAGGTCTCTCTATCTTTTGCTGTGTGGAACCTGTTCATTCAGCCCTCAGTTTTTCTTCAGGTGCGTATGCTCTATAAATAGGTGTTGATTTTGTGTGTCTGTGGAGGAAGTGAGTTCAGGATCTTCCTATGTCACCACCTTGGATCAAAACTGGTGGATCTGGGATGCCTGGGGGGCTCAGTTAAGTGTCTGCCTTTGGCTCAGGTTATGACCCTGGGGTCAGGGATCGAGTCCTGTGTTGGGCTCCCTGCTAGGCAGAAAGCCTGCTTCTCCCTCTCCCTCTACTGCTCCCCCTGCTTGTACGTGTTCTCCCTCTGTCTGTCAGATAATTAAATAAAATCTTAAAAAAAAAAAAACCCAATGGATCCAAATTCTTGGATTGTCCTTCCATCAAGATTGAGGTCTATGCCCTATCCCCTTGAATCTGGATGGGCTTGTGCCTATTTTGATAGATAGATTTGGCAGAAGTGAAGCCATATGAATTCCGAGGCTGTCATAGGCCATGCAGCTTCTTATTTGGTGTCTTGGAATGCTCATTTCTGGATATTCCCTCTCTAGATGTTCCATATTTCAATAAATAGCCATCTCCACTACCCTCAGCTCTTAGATTTTTATAATCCATGTGCCAGACACTGTGGAGCAAAGACAAAATATCCTGCTGTGCTGAATCTAAATTCTGGACCACAGAGTCCATGAGCAAAATAAAATGGGATTATTTTATACCACTAAGTTTTTGAGTGGTTTGTTATCAGCAGTGGATAACTGGGACATTGCATATATCCTGGTCCATTCCCTCTAGGCCCTGCTTTTTAACAGTCAATAATGGAAAATATGTGGGATCATCAGAAAAGACTTATCAGTTCTAACCTATTTAAAATATGAGAAATCTTTTCTAGAAAATGGCCTGCTTGCTAAAGATTTCAGACTGGCCATTTAGAAAATTACTTGATCATAGGAGAGTTCATGTTACAACAGTTTTTTAAAGTAGACCTGGTCACTTTCTATAGAAATATACAAAGAGGTGGGGGAAATGAAAATGTAAATCCTAAGAGATATGAATAAAGGACAGGTGGAGAATATAAATAGAGAAAAAATGTTTTGAGGTTAACAAGGAAACTAAAAAACTTTCTACCACAAGTCTTGACCTGAACAGGTAGAACTGACTTTTTTTTTAATTTATTATGTTATGTTAATCACCATACATTATATCATTAGTTTTTGATGTAGTGTTCCATGATTCATTGTTTGCATATAACACCCAGTGCTCCATGCAGTACGTGCCCTCTTTAATACCCATCACCAGGCTAACCCATCCCCCTACCCC